>NC_060122.1:690502755-690805785 GCF_021461395.2 Schistocerca americana
GCCCTAAGGACAATGAACATCATAGCTTACATTAGAAAAGTATGAAACTTAAGTCAACACAAATTAGAGAGCTCTTGCATTACAGAAATACACTCCTGGAAATTGAAATAAGAACACCGTGAACTCATTGTCCCAGGAAGGGGAAACTTTATTGACACATTCCTGGGGTCAGATACATCACATGATCACACTGACAGAACCACAGGCACATAGACACAGGCAACAGAGCATGCACAATGTCGGCACTAGTACAGTGTATATCCACCTTTCGCAGCAATGCAGGCTGCTATTCTCCCATGGAGACGATCGTAGAGATGCTGGATGTAGTCCTGTGGAACGGCTTGCCATGCCATTTCCACCTGGCGCCTCAGTTGGACCAGCGTTCGTGCTGGACGTGCAGACCGCGTGAGACGACGCTTCATCCAGTCCCAAACATGCTCAATGGGGGACAGATCCGGAGATCTTGCTGGCCAGGGTAGTTGACTTACACCTTCTAGAACACGTTGGGTGGCACGGGATACATGCGGACGTGCATTGTCCTGTTGGAACAGCAAGTTCCCTTGCCGGTCTAGGAATGGTAGAACGATGGGTTCGATGATGGTTTGGATGTACTGTGCACTATTCAGTGTCCCCTCTACGATCACCAGTGGTGTACGGCCAGTGTAGGAGATCGCTCCCCACACCATGATGCCGGGTGTTGGCCCTGTGTGCCTCGGTCGTATGCAGTCCTGGTTGTGGCGCTCACCTGCACGGCGCCAAACACGCATACGACCATCACTGGCACCAAGGCAGAAGCGACTCTCATCGCTGAAGACGACACGTCTCCATGCGTCCCTCCATTCACGCCTGTCGCGACACCACTGGAGGCGGGCTGCACGATGTTGGGGCGTGAGCGGAAGACGGCCTAACGGTGTGCGGGACCGTAGCCCAGCTTCATGGAGACGGTTGCGAATGGTCCTCGCCGATACCCCAGGAGCAACAGTGTCCCTAATTTGCTGGGAAGTGGCGGTGCGGTCCCCCTACGGCACTGCGTAGGATCCTACGGTCTTGGCGTGCATCCGTGCGTCGCTGCGGTCCGGTCCCAGGTCGACGGGCACGTGCACCTTCCGCCGACCACTGGCGACAACATCGATGTACTGTGGAGACCTCACGCCCCACGTGTTGAGCAATTCGACGGTACGTCCACCCGGCCTCCCGCATGCCCACTATACGCCCTCGCTCAAAGTCCGTCAACTGCACATACGGTTCACGTCCACGCTGTCGCGGCATGCTACCAGTGTTAAAGACTGCGATGGAGCTCCGTATGCCACGGCAAACTGGCTGACACTGACGGCGGCGGTGCACAAATGCTGCGCAGCTAGCGCCATTCGACGGCCAACACCGCGGTTCCTGGTGTGTCCGCTGTGCCGTGCGTGTGATCATTGCTTGTACAGCTCTCTCGCAGTGTCCGGAGCAAGTATGGTGGGTCTGACACACCGGTGTCAATGTGTTCTTTTTTTCCATTTCCAGGAGTGTATGAGAACGACGACTGGTACTTACAATTTTACATTACTACGGACTAATGTACCATCGCCGTTTTTACGCATGTCTGCGTAGATCCATTTGTCAAAATTAAAATATAGCCCTAGAATTAGGGTTTGTCACGTAAATATAAATTAGTACATGGATCTTGCGGAGCTCACAACCGACCGAGTGTAATCGGCCAGCGTAGTTACTCTGCGGCCAGGGCAGGTGGCGCTCATGGCGCGAACCATGTACCAATTGGCGTACAAAAGCAACGTGTAAATTATCAGTATTAATAACGTCCTTAAATAAGGTAACAATAAAAAGGCGTTTAACACTCCCGAGCCTTGGTACAATTAATGTAGTTATACATTGTACAAAAAGCTCCCATACCGTTATAACGGGAGTGTTAAACGCCTTCCTTCTTTTTATTGTTAATTTATCTAAGGACGTTATTAATACTGATAATTTACACGTTGCTTTCGTACGCCAATTGGCACATGGTTCGCGCCATGAGCGCCACCTGCCCTGGTCGCAGAGTAACTACGCTGGCCGATTACACTCAGTCAGTTGTGAGCTCTGCAAGATCTATGTACTAATTTATATTTACGTCACAAATCCTAATTCTAGGGCTATATTTTAATTTTGACAAATGGATCTATGCCGACATTCGTAAGAACGGCGATGGTACATTAGTCCTTACTAATGTAAAATTGTAAGTACCAGTCGTCGTTCTCATATTTCTGTAATGCAAGAGCTCTCTAATTTGTGTTGATTTAAGTTTCATACTTTTCTAATGTAAGCTATGATGTTCATTGTCCTTAGGCCACCTTCTGAAGAAGACAAATTTACATTTGTCGAAACCTAGGTAATGAATTCTTTATCTATTGTAACTGGTCGGCTGTTTATAAGATTTTTAAAAAATAAATTCCTGTCACTTGTTACACTTTCCTTTTTCTTTTAAAAACCACGACCGGTCTTAAACGTCAAGGTCACTGTCCAGTAGTTATCTAGGTACACAACGTAACAAAAGTTTTGAATATCATCGCTTCTACTACAAGGACTTCTTATAGAACACACATAGAGATTTGCAAAATATCTTATTAACAAAATAAACATAACACCTTCTGAAAATAAGAACGGATTTGGTTAGTTACAAAAAAATCATTACAAAACAAAGTATGCTCTTTCCTAAGTGTACCGGGTGATCAAAAAGTCAGTATAAATTTGAAAACTGAATAAATCACGGAATAATGTAGATAGAGAAGTACAAATTGACACACATGCTTGGAATGACATGGGGTTTTATTAGAACCAAACAAATAGAAAAGTTCAAACAATGTCCTACAGATGGCGCTTCATCTGATCAGAATAGCAATAATTAGCATAACAAAGTAAAACAAAGCAAAGATGATGTTCTTTACAGGAAATGCTCAATATGTCCACCATCAATCCTCAACAATAGCTTTAGTCGAGGAATAATGTTGTGAACAGCTCTGTAAAGTATATCCGGAGCTATGGTGAGGCATTGGCGTCGGATGTTGTCTTTCAGCATCCCTAGAGATGTCGGTCGATCACGATACACTTGCGACTTCAGGTAACCTCAAAGCCAATAATCACACGGACTGAGGTCTGGGGACCTGGGAGGCCAAGCATGACGAAAGTGGCGGCTGAGCACACGATCATCACCAAATGACGCGCGCAAGAGATCTTTCACGCGTCTAGGAATATAGTTTTCTTTGGTTCTAATAAAACCTCATGTCATTCCAAGCATGTGTCAATTTTTCCCTCTCTCTCTACATTATTCCGTGGTTTATTAAGTTTTCAAATTTATACTGACTTTTTGATCACCCGGTACACCTTGAAAATAAAAACAGTGAAAATCTTTATCTCATTATTATGATTATCAGTCTTTAGTAGTGAGTATGTCCTCCACGCACACGGATGAGTTCTTAAACTCTGTGAGGCATGCTCTGGACGAGAGTTTATCTTGGGGTATGAGGTTCCACTCCTCAATGGCAGCTTCAGTGAGGTCCTGCACATTGTCAGGTGGATTCGATCGCTGTGCTATGGCCACTTTCAACAGGTCCTATGCATGCTAAATTGTTTTCACATCTGGGGTCTGTGCTGGCCAATGCATTCGGTTGACGTTTCATCTCTGAAGATACCGAGACACTGGTAAGAGAACGGTGCGGTCTCGCATATTCATCGTCTAGGTTGAAGTGGTCACCGCCTCCACGTCTGTAGTGCCTTACAGTCGTTTGTTGCCCGTTGGAGGTATCGAGGACCAGTCAAATTGCCGTAGATGGGAATTAGAGGGATTCGCCGTCCCATCATTACTGCCGCCCAGAACATTACACTTCCACCTGCAAGCGGATGGACTTCCTGAACGTTTCGGCGTTTCTGGTGTCGTCTAGCGCTTCTCCAAACCCTAAAACGTCTAGTGTTCGGTCGCGAACCAATGTGGTCCCGTCTGCAGAAATGACGTTACTGCGGTCTGCAATGATCCGATGTTGATGTACAAGAGCCCAGGTTCTTTGACTGAATCGGTTCCATTGGTTCAATGCAAAACTTCTCATTGGCCTTTTGGAATGAAGACTACCCCTATGAAATTTTCTACGCACTGTTTGGTCTGAGATACGAATCCCTATTGCCCGGTAGAAGTCATTTCCAAGAATTCTGTCAGGTGATGTTGGGCGCCTACGAGCTGACAGTTGGAGGAAACGGTCACTACCATGACTCTATCAAAGTGTTGTATGCCCCTATGTGGCATGTTACTACAGTGATGAACGCAAGCTGAATAAAGCTGTTGTTTGTACTGGACGGCTTGCGGTGTGCCGCTGTGGCAGCGGAATGTTCACGTAACTGGGAAAGGGCCACAAAGCATGCAGGTAGTAAACACCTTACATTATATAGGCTGTAACTGGACAATGCACGAAGTGCCTAGGTCAATCAGACCTCTGGTATCGTGGACTGCATTTTTACGATAGTATTGCAAACTTTTGTTGAGCGCTGCAGTAACGAAACCCTAAGGACGGTGGAACTACTCATGTAGAGAAGAATGTCCAACTAGGCGTCAGTAGCAAGCATAATAAAATGTTATAAAGCAACACGTCAACAGACATAAGAACAGCATAATAGCATAAATAGTAATGTAACGAGTTCATACTACATTATTTCTGTTATTATACCGTTTTTATTATGTCTGTCAAAGACCTGAATATCAACATTATTTACTTTATCAGTATCTATACCAATAAAAACTGTCGTGTCCGTCCGTTTGAACAACCTTCTCCACGGGGTTTTCGCAGATAACTTGACCATATCTTGGGGCACCTTTTAGGCTTAAGGTAATCAAAATCGGATCACGGGAAAAAATATATCACAAATGAAAGTTTTATCAATACTAACTGTCAGATTAGCCAGAGGTGGGTGCCGACGAATATGTGGGTGCTTAGACAGAAAGCGGAGTGGATTAGAAGCACAGGTAATCTGAATAGCACCGTCCTTACTTAACTTCGAACAGGAAGTGCTAATGAGACCGTAACACAGGCAAAGTTGTTATGGCTAATCACAATCAAATGGTTCAAATGGCTCTGAGCACTATGGGACTTAATTGCTGAAGTCATCAGTCCCCTAGAACTTAGAACTACATAAACCTAACTAACCTAAGGACATCACACACATCCATGCCCGAGGCAGGATTCGAACCTACGACAGTTGCGGTCGTGCGGTTCCAGACTGTAGCGCCTAGAACCGCTCGGCCACTCCGGCCGGCGTTAATCACAATCCAGAGAAACTACTGCAAACACTACTGAGGCTAACTCGGTTAGCAAAGTGTGTTGGTCTCGTTGCAGCGTCTGTATCTACATCTACATAGATGCTCCGCAAGCCACCGTACGATAGAGGGTACCCTGTACCACTACTAGTCATTTCCCTTTCGCAAATAGAGCGACGGAAAAACGACTGTCTATATGCCTCCATATGATCCCTAATTTCTCGTATCTTGTCTTCGTGGTTCTTACGCGCAATGTATGTTGGCGGCTGTAGAATCGTTCGGCAATCGGCTTAAAATGCCAGTTCTCTAATTTTTTTCAGTAGTGTTTCTCGGAAAGAACGTCGCCTACCTTCCAGGGTTCCTCACTTGTGTCCTCACAGCATCTCCGTGACACATACGTGTTGTTCGAACCTTCCGGTAACATATCCAGCAACGTGCCTCTGAAGCCCGTGTCTTCCTCTGCTGGCTCGGTACCGGCGTTACTTGGGCGTACTGCCGAAGGTGTGTACTCGAGCCGGCCGCGGGTTGGCGGGACCTTCACATGGTTTACTGTCAACTTCGGGATGCCTTCTACGTGATGTGGTATCGATGCTGTACGTCACCAAACTAACATTACAACTGCGACAGTAACTTTGTCTGCTACGTTTTAACGATTAACCCACTGAAATGATTTCGATAAAATTTGAATAGAGCATAGCACGAACCATGTGGAAGAATACTGGCTACTTTAGAAACCATGAAGTACACGATTCAAAGTAACAGATGCAGTGCTTATACAATCTTCAATCACTATTCTTACACTCCTGGAAATGGAAAAAAGAACACATTGACACCGGTGTGTCAGACCCACCATACTTGCTCCGGACACTGCGAGAGGGCTGTACAAGCAATGATCACACGCACGGCACAGCGGACACACCAGGAACCGCGGTGTTGGCCGTCGAATGGCGCTAGCTGCGCAGCATTTGTGCACCGCCGCCATCAGTGTCAGCCAGTTTGCCGTGGCATACGGAGCTCCATCGCAGTCTTTAACACTGGTAGCATGCCACGACAGCGTGGACGTGAACCGTATGTGCAGCTGACGGACTTTGAGCGAGGGCGTATAGTGGGCATGCGGGAGGCCGGGTGGACGTACCGCCGAATTGCTCAACACGTGGGGCGTGAGGTCTCCACAGTACATCGATGTTGTCGCCAGTGGTCTGCGGAAGGTGCACGTGCCCGTCGACCTGGGACCGGACCGCAGCGACGCACGGATGCACACCAAGACCGTAGGATCCTACGCAGTGCCGTAGGGGGACCGCACCGCCACTTCCCAGCAAATTAGGGACACTGTTGCTCCTGGGGTATCGGCGAGGACCATTCGCAACCGTCTCCATGAAGCTGGGCTACAGTCCCGCACACCGTTAGGCCGTCTTCTGCTCACGCCCCAACATCGTGCAGCCCGCCTCCAGTGGTGTCGCGACAGGCGTGAATGGAGGGACGAATGGAGACGTGTCGTCTTCAGCGATGAGAGTCGCTTCTGCCTTGGTGCCAATGATGGTCGTATGCGTGTTTGGCGCCGTGCAGGTGAGCGCCACAATCAGGACTGCATACGACCGAGGCACACAGGGCCAACACCCGGCATCATGCTGTGGGGAGCGATCTCCTACACTGGCCGTACACCACTGGTGATCGTCGAGGGGACACTGAATAGTGCACCGTCATCGAACCCATCGTTCTACCATTCCTAGACCGGCAAGGGAACTTGCTGTTCCAACAGGACAATGCACGTCCGCATGTATCCCGTGCCACCCAACATGCTCTAGAAGGTGTAAGTCAACTACCCTGGGCAGCAAGATCTCCGGATCTGTCCCCCATTGAGCATGTTTGGGACTGGATGAAGCGTCGTCTCACGCGGTTTGCACGTCCAGCACGAACGCTGGTCCAACTGAGGCGCCAGGTGGAAATGGCATGGCAAGCCGTTCCACAGGACTACATCCAGCATCTCTACGATCGTCTCCATGGGAGAATAGCAGCCTGCATTGCTGCGAAAGGTGGATATACACTGTACTAGTGCCGACATTGTGCATGCTCTGTTGCCTGTGTCTATGTGCCTGTGGTTCTGTCAGTGTGATCATGTGATGTATCTGACCCCAGGAATGTGTCAATAAAGTTTCCCCTTCCTGGGACATTGAATTCACGGTGTTCTTATTTCAATTTCCAGGAGTGTACGTGGGGTTCCCAAAACCGGGTTTCGTAAACCGATTTCCCAATACCGTTTCTGATTGGTCATATAAATACTCCAAAATATACTCTGGAAATCTATTTCTAGCTGCTAGTTTTCCACTTCCACAATCGAGTTTCTCTGCAATGTAGAAGCACGACAGTTTTTGAAACGTGTTTGGATTGTCAGGTTTCGTCTTGTTTTCAAACTATTATACTAATACGGACGGTGTAATATACTGTGTAGTGAAGGACGAGCAGGAATAATTGACTGAGGTTGAAACTGTCTGACTCAAATATTAAAGTGAAGAGAAATAGCGATTGTGCTGACTAAATCAGAAACTGCAACAGCTGTTTTACAGTCGCCATATTTAACTGGGCTAGTAGATCCACTTCAGATCGTAACATGTAATCATGACGGCGATAAACGGTTCCCGAAACTCAGTTTTTGCCTTCCGGGAGATGTGCCGCGTGTAAACGCAGTGAATGTGTTTAATCCAAACTTCCACACTATTTGTTGCACAATGTACACTTTGTATAATGTACAGCTACCACAGTAGTACGATGCATAGGACGCTCCTGCCGATGCCCCTGTGTACGCACTGCTCGGCAGCGATGCTGCGTATGCTGACACATCGTGCGTTGGGACAGCGTGATGGGGAGGGGGGGGGGGGGGGAGAGCGGCGCACATCACGTGAACACAGGCAGACACGTTAGGGCAGCTGATGTTAGTGGACGTACAATACCTTGCTTGCTGACCATCACTCATCGTAATAAAACTACTGATACGCGAACGAAGCCGCAGGTAACAACTACAAATACGAGTATTTCTTCAATACTGGATGAGTTTATACAACACTATTAATTTTATTATGCTGCTCTCATAAAGTCTGTGGACGAGTTGTTATTCAACACTTGATTGATTATGCCTTCTGCTTCATTCTTTCCTATATGACTAGATTCAATGCCCTTTGTTTTTCGGTACTATGTAGATAACCACTGCGTAATGGCTGTGGGTACTGATGCCCTTTGTGGTTTTTAAAATAGAGAAAATTGCAACTGGTGCTAGCGTTTTATTCAAGACCATTACTACGGTTGCAGAAACTACACCAACATGCTCCACATGCTCGACAAGACATTAAAAATGATTTTAAAATAAAGAGATGAGGCTGTTCCACCACAAATGAAAGTTATTCATCCGTAAATCCCACCATTTGAGTATAATGTTCAGAGAGTAACGAATGTAAACACCACAAGAGCACAAGGCTAACACAACAAGGGAGAACTTTAAAATGATATCAGTGACACTTTATTGCATTATATACGTTTCTCATTAAAATAATATTGCTGCTGGTTATCCGTCGTCAGCTGTAGTGTAGCATTATAGTCACTGCCTGGCGAGGTGTGGGTCAAACGTCCGACTGCAGCCTCCTGTAATTATCATTTAACGCATGTGTTTTACGGAAGGTTCCAGAATTTTAGGAATATACTAGAACACCCTGCGTATTATGAATAGTAGCGCCCTCTGCAGAGACGGGCAGGCAGTTCAACACGGTCCGTTCTTCGGCGCGTGCTCAATAAACGTGCTTACAGCGGGAAGTGTTCGTTCTTGTTGGCGACTCTGCCCTCGTAACCGGCACTCGATTTCGGAGTTTACGTAATTCTAACAAATTGAGTTCCAGTTTGAAAGATGTGTACGTAAATGCACCAGAGAAAAAAAAATAGTCACATCGAGGAAACATGACGGCGACACCGTGTAACATCGTCTCTGCCCTTGATAATGGCCTCAGTTCGCCATATCCAGGGCGGACATGCCGCCGCCGTCACCCCCCGTCCACCTCCTCCAGTTTGCCGATGACACCGCCTTCCTCGCCCTTGCCCCCACCCTGCAACGCTCCCAACGCCTTCTCCAATCCAATCTTGACCGATTCACCGCTTGGTGTAACCAGTGGTTGCTCAAGGTCAATCCTTCGAAAACCCAGGCGATCATTGTAGGCAAAACCACCCCTTCCTTCCGCCTCCTTGATTTCTATCTCACCGTCTATGGCCGTCCCATCGCCCTCACTCCCACCCTTAAGTACCTTGGCGTCACCCTCGACCGTCGCCTCTCCTGGACTCCCCATCTCCATACAATCCAAGCCAAGGCACGTTCCCGACTCCGTCTCCTCAAGCTCCTTTCCGGCCGTACGTGGGGTCTGGACCCTTACACAATCCTCCACACCTATAAATCCCTCATCCGCCCTATCCTTTGTTATGCCCATCCAGCCTGGATCTCCGCCCCCCCTACCTTTTATAAATCCCTCCAAATCCTTGAACGCCATGCTCTCCGCCTCACCTATCGCATCCGTCTCCCCTCCCCCACACGGATCCTGTATGATCTCATCCCCTTCCCCCACCTCCTCCTTTTCCTTGAAAGGATACAGATCCTGTACACCTCCCGTAAACTCGATCCTCCTCACCCGCTCGTCTCCCCAATCCTCTCCCATCCCCGCCCGCTGCCGCGCCTGTATTCCCACGTCCCGCCCGGTCTCCATCTCTCCACCCTCCTTACTCTCTCCCAAGGTGGCTTCCGCCAGCTCCCCCTCCCTGATGTCCTCCTCCCCTCCATCTACCCCTCCTATCAACTTTGACCCTGCCCCACCACCCACTTCCGGTGTCCTTTCCTTTAGGCACCCTCCCTCCCTCCCTTCTCTTCCCTTCCCTCCCCTTCTCTTTCCTTTTCCCCCATCCCCTCCCTCCACCACTCTTCCCCCCGGGCTTCCCCTCTCCCTTCCTCCCTCCCCCCTTTCTCCCCTGCCCGTGGCATCTCTGCTCTCCCCTCTCCCTCTCCCACTCCCACTCCCCTTCCTCCTCCTCCTCTCTTGGCAGGTCCCCGGACTCGCACACGCATGGTGAACATTCGCGCGCCGGAGATCATCGCCATCAGTGTCTAGTGTGTGCCGTCGTGTTTAGTGTTCAGTGTTCCCCGTCACGCTCCCTCGTTCACCAGTGCCATCGTCATCTTCAGAGTTTGTGCGTCGTCTCATCAGTTAGCAGTGTGGATTATCGACGAGTGTGAACGGCTCCGTGTTTGTCTCTATGTGTCTCCTGTTTTATTGCCCACATTCTGTAACTTATGTGTCTTCTCCTGTTTTCTCTGCTTGTATATTCTCTGGCTGAAGAGCAGCGTAGTGTGCTGCTGACAGCCTGCCTGTTGTACAGGCTTTAAAATAACAATAAAGTAAAAAAAACCATATCCAGCTGAAGCCTCTCGTCGATGGTTAGATCCCGTATAGCTGCCAAATTGTGAGCTGCTGCGTTTCACCCACTGTTCCAAATCTTCCCAGACAGTTTCTGGGAGATTAATTAAGACCGGGTGATTTAGCTGGCCACTCGAGATGCGGTAGAGTGCCTGAATCTTTATCAAACTAGGAACGTATACGTGTCGTCCTGTGAGCAATGTTGTTGTGTTGGAAGACGCGAGTGAGCACAGAGCACTCATCAAGAAGATACAGCAACCAGGGCAACACCTCGTCACCGAGAATGTTAAAACAAACATCGTTATACACATTCAAGGAAACCTGAATGACTAGGCCCACGTCTAGGTACGAGAAACATTCCCTAAACATCATTGAACCGCTTCCGTCTTGTACTGCACCCTCCACACACTGGGCCGTTGGTGCAATCGACGTCTTGCGCGATTAGTGAGGACAGAGTGGTGACTCGTCGGAGCACGCCATACGCCTACAGCCACCTACTGTCGAGTTTCTGTGTTTGGCCTTTCGGAGACGTGCAGCTTTATCTGCAACTGTGAGCAACGGCCCTTTGTAAGATACCCGACATCAAATGCAGTTACCTTGGCTAGTTTTGCTCGGAAACTGGATTAAGTAGACCTGCATTAACTGACAACAGCAAACCCCGTCGGTTTTGAAACCGATTATCGTTGAAAAAGTGTGAGGCATGTCTCCGCTCGTTGTAGGTTAGGATCTATTACAACCATTGTCCTTACGCCGTACTACATGAGTACGATTGGTATACCATTCCATGTAGGTACACTGGACAGTCCGCGCTGACAGGCCAACAAATCTGGTGACCGCATTCACTATATGACCATGGTTATGTACAAAGACAACAACTTCTTTCTGCCATTTTGTCACGACTCCACGTCGAGAATGGTTCTATATAACCGACTGGCGCACACACACACACACACACACACTGCAGTGACTTACGTCACCGGTATAGCGTCTCTGTACCACGTGATACCATTCTACAGAAACTACGACACAAAGCGACCCTTCTATTTTAAGGGGGAAAGTAACATTTTATCCAGTGAACTTACACTGAAGCGCCAAAGCAACAGCTATAAGCACGCGTATTCAAATACAGAGATATATAAACAGGCAGAATACGGCGCCGCGGTCGGCATCGCCTATATAAAATAACAAGTATCTGGCGTAGTTGTCTTACTGCTGCTGTAATGGCAGGTTATCAAGATTTAAATGAGTTTGAACGTGGTGTTATCGTCGGCGCACGAGCGATGGGACACAGCATTCTCGAGGTAGCGACGAAGTGGGGATTTTCCCGTACGAACATTTCACGACTGTACCGTCAATATCAGGAATCCGGTAAAATATCAAATCTCCGACATCGCTGCGGTTGAAAAGCATTCTGCAAGAACGAAACCAACGACGACTTAAGAGAACCATTCGTGACAGAAGTGCAACCCTTCCTCAAATTGCTGAAGTTTTCAATCTGGGCCATCAACAAGCACCAGCGTGTGAACCATTCGACTAAATATCATCCATATGGGCTTTCAGAGTCGGATGCCTGCTCGTGTACCCTTGATGAATGCACGACACAAGTTTTACACCTCGCCTGCGCCCATCAACACTGACATTGAACTGTTCATAACTGGAAACGTGTTGCCTGGTCGGACGAGTCTCGTTATAAATTTTATCGAGTAGATGGACGCGTTCGGGTATGGAGACAACCTCATGAATCCATGGACCCTGGTTGTCAGCAGGAGACTGTTCAAGCTGGTGGAGGCTCTGTAATAGTGTGGAGCGTGTGTAGTTCGAGTAATATGGGCTCACTGATACGTCTAGATACGACTCTGACAGGTGACACGTACGTAGGCATCCTGTGTGCATTGGGCAATTCCAACAGGACAATGCGAACCCCCACACATCCAGAACTGCTACAGAGTGGCTCCAGGAACAGTCTTCTGAGTTTAAACACTTCAGCTGGCCTCCAGATTCCTCAGACATAAACATTATTGAGCGTATTTAGGATGCCTTGCAATGTGCTGTTCAGAAGAGATCTCCATGACCCCCCTCCCCCCTCCACCGTACTCTTATGGATTTATGGTTAGCCCTGCAGGATTCATAGTGTCAATTGCCTGCAGCACTATTGGCACTTCTGCGTGCTCACGGGGGCCCTTCACGATATTAGCCAGGTCTACCAGTTTCTTTGGGTCTTCAGTGTATAAGTGATTGATCTGAGGGAGACTATTTGAGCACAGAAAACATTTGTAAATCGCATAATGGATGGAGCAGTGTTCAGGAATGGCGACCAAAGATGAAACAGGAAAAGCTGAGGAAGAAGACGAAGTAACTTACCGTCCTTCCCTTAAAGATAGCTTAGTCTTCATCAAAGACAGCGTTCTGACACCAGGTCCAAGTTAAATGCTCTTATTAGCCGGGTCGTATACGTGTGTTATGGATACATATTCCGAGATTGTGTATGTTGACGATCATGCTATATTTTTGTGCCATAGGAGAACGATCAATGTGAAACGATTTACTGGTTCTCAGTAAAGAACTTTTTTTAAAATAACGACCTATTTGAACCGAAGTCGTTCTTCGTAAACATATTTGGTAGCTTCAAGATGAAAATTCTTTCTGTCTTACACGGTGAAGCTCGCAGCTGCGGGCACGGTTCGTGTCACCGCGATGTGGAAAAGATTCAAGATGTGAGTCGCAAAAAGGTATAATAAGCGTGACAGTTAAAGTTGCGGTGACAAAATAACAGACGTGTGGTGTTATGAGGAAAGGACTTACCTACTTCGAGTTATCATCGAGTCGGCAAGGGGACGTCGTCGTCCTATCGTGCGCACGTTGTTCCTTAGCCTAAGAGTGTCGCGTGACCTTAATCAGCGCCCGACTCAGAAGAGCGATGGCCCCAGCTGCTCAGCTCAAATAATGGACATTTAGCCGCCACGGATAACGCGGCGCCCTGATGCCTGGGGTGGAGATACACCGGTCTCGTCGATAGGGAATGGATTCTATCGGCCGCCTGCGATAGGTCACGCGACAGCTGGGAGGCGCTACCGCCGACCGGCAAGTAGGTCGTCACGCCTCGCCTTTGGCAGCCGCTTCGCCTCTGTTGCTTCGCGGGCAGTCTGCGCGGTCAGGGGCGCCCGAGGGAGACTGAGCCACTGACGAGATGTAAATGCCAGTGTAAACAAACAAGATGGCGCCACACCGTCGAAAACAGGCGGATCGCGTGTGGATAATCTGATTTGATGATCGTTACGAAATAAACAGCTCTCGGAATAGCGGCGGCGTTTTTTAAAGCACAAGTGTTTTCCCCACCTTTTTGCCACAGCCGAGAGGCAGGCGGGCCAGACGACTGACGAAAAGCGTTTCGCCTGAGTACAGTTACGGCAGACTCAACATACACGGACTCGTGAAGCAGCTTTCGTGAATATGCCTGCTGCCAGTTAATGCCGAGAGATAGCAATTTTAGATATCTTTACTGCGGAAGAGACTTGCTGTCGTAAACTCGAGGCGAACACGCTCTCCGTTAATAGCTTCGTCTGATGAAACAGTATTTGCGAAGGAGCTCGTGCAGAAAATAACTTACTTTAGGGGCGATTGATAACCTCATCAATGTGAATTCTTTTTAATGTTGTTGTGAATTCTCGCGTGGTTTGTTATTTCCATGCATACGGTTCACTTATGCAAACCTACCAAATCAACAGTAAGACATCTGAGGGAAGTTATTTATTAGTGAACCATCAGATCCATATGATAATTTTGTTTATTAGTATTTGCATTTATTTTGGCACTGCTCGTAGTTACTCATCACGTATGGCAGAGCGAGTAAGAAAAATTAAATTTTCTCGTGAAACTTCAGACCATTTTGTTAGGCTTATGGACATGTTAGCATATCAAAATGTCAGCATCGTTCCTGACCACAACTTGCCCTTGTCACTTGTTCTTAATGTTAATCAGAGATTTGTATGTCACCGCATCACCACGGAGTTACGATTTGGTAAAGCTCAGATTCGACAGATTTAAGGGAAAAAAAGTTATTTGAAATGTCTACAGAGGTCAAATGCCACTTGGCGAGTTTATATATAGGGTGAGTCACCTGACAGTGGTGATATATATATATAGGGTGAGTCACCTGACATTACCACTGGAAACACCTCCCAAACCACAACAAACACTGAATAACCAATTCTGCAGACCGAAAGTGAGGAGAAGGGCTGGTGGAACTGGTTAATACAAACCACTGAGAAATACACGGAAGTATGATTTTCAACACATACTTATGTTTTTTAAATGGAAATCTGTTATTTTCAGCACAACTGAAAATAGAAACAAATACTTAATCAGTACTGTTTATTACATTGTGGAATATTACTTACATCCAGAGTAATTTAGAACTTAAAGTTGACCCTTGAGTAAGTCCTCAGCAGTACAATTGTGTGTATCGGAGAGAAACGAATTAATTATGGATACAAAAAGAACAGTGATGTAACATGGGTACAGAAAAGACATAAACAGCACGTTACGTCCACATGTTTGCTTTTTAATTGTATTTTTCTCTGAAGAGTACTGTACGGCACCGATTTGTTAGAAGAAAATGTACATTAACATGAAAATGTAGTTAAGCTTACAAATTTGTTTTTCTGTTTTCAATTACAGAATGTCAAAGAGTGTGTCCTGACATTTCAGGACAACAAATGTTGAAAGTGGTGCCACCATTGGCTGCACACATTTGCAGTCTACTGCGTAATGGATGACTTACACGACGCATTGCATCTGATGTAATGTTGCCAGAGGCTGCCTCAATACGATGTTTGATATCCTCTCGGGTTGTAAGCACATCACGGTCCACATTTCCTTTAACGTAGACCACAGAAAGAAGTCTAAAGGTGTAAGATCAGGAGAACGGGCTAGCCAACTTACGAGTCCGCCACGTGCTATGAAACGCCCGTCGAACATTCTGTCAAGGGTCAGCCTAGTGTTCATTGCAGAATGTGCAGGAGCACCACCATGCTGATACCGCGTACCTCTACGCGTTTCCAGCGGCACATTTTTAGCAATGTTGGCAGATCATTTTGTAGAAATTCGAAGTATTTTGCAGCTGTTTGAGTGCCCAGAATGAAGTGAGGACCAATGAGATGGTCCCCCAATTGCTCCCGACCATGCATTTACATTACATGGTCGCTATCGCTCTACCTGTAGAAGCCAGCGAGGATTGTCCACGGACTAGTAATGCATGTTTCGTAAATTCACTGCTCCGTGGTTTGTGAACCCTGCTTCATCGGTAAACAGGTAGAACTGCAACACATTCTCTGTTAACGTCCATTGACAGAAATTCAGTCGATTATTAAAGTCATCTCCATGTAATTGCTGATGCAGCGACACATGATAATAGTAAAATTTGTGACGATGAAGTATGCGCATTACACTACTGACTCATTGCACTGCCTCTAGCGATGTCACGCGAACTCATCTGTGTGTTCACGGCAACAACAGCTAACACACCAACTGCACCTGCTTCTCCTGTGATGGTTTTTTTACGGACCCGTTTGTATGTTACGACCATACCTGTTGCATACAATCGTTTGTAGATGTTTTCATATGTGCGGCGCGTTGGATGATCTCTGCCCGGGTACCATTCTGCAATCAACCTGCAGACCGCAGCTGAATTTTGTCCACACTCGCCGTAGATGTGTATCATATCTGCCTTTTCAGAGTTAGAATAAACCATTTTCACAGTTCTTGCAACACTGTACACACTGTTGTACTTGAGACCTTCTCACGCTCCTGCTGCGCCTGCTTATGTTCCTACTTGGGTACAGTACACATCATAGTCTTCGTAAACATACCCCTACAGATCTTGTTTGTTGCAACACGCGACTGAACGTCTGAAGTTTCAAGCGTCAAATTTACATTTAAAATTACGCTGGATGTACTTAAAATTTTACAGTGTAAGGAACGGCATTAAGTATTTTTTCTATTTTCAGTCATGCCAAAAATACCAGGTTTCCATTAAAAAAAAAAACATAAATGTGTTTAAAATCATACTCCCGTGCATTTCTCAATGGTTTGTATTAACCAATATCTCCAGACCCTCCCCTCACATTCGGTATGCGGAATTGGTTATTCAGTGTTCGTTGTGGTTTGGTAGGTGTTTCCAGTGGTTATGCTAGGTGATTCACACCATATATATATATATATATATATATATACAATTTTTATACATTGTTAATACACGTTTTTTTACTTGTTAATTGTGAAAAATAGATGATTATCAGTGACCACATTGTATAATTGGAACAGTAGTGTGCAAAGGCTGAGTAAGTCACTTAGTAAAACGTTATGAGCAGGTGAGTTTAGTATTACGCGTTTCGGGATAACCTATCAGATATCAGGTACATAGAGTTGTACAGATGGGCTGTAGTTGTGTGTTATACATAACTGTGTGTCTCCCTCTGACAGTTATGTGTGTAACTTATAACTTCAATTCATTTGTACAACTCGATGTATCAGATATCGGGCTATCCCGAAAAGAGTAATATTAAAGTTATTCATTCACCAGCTGGTGACGTTTTATTAAGTGACGTATTTAGCATTTACTGTTCCACTTAAATCACTGTTGTTATAACGACATTGTTTTCTTCTGCATCAACTCAAATCATCAGCCTGCAAAATTTTTATATAATTTTTATATACTTTAAATACGGAAAGTATTGCGTTCAAATTAATTGGAGCACTAATATATTGAGGTACGCCAACAGTAAACTCCGCTTGTATGGAATTACTGTTTATAGGAGCTATACCAGTAGACTTACGTATAACGCACATGCACACAAAAACACACTTGTATAAGTCCTATACTCGATAACATCATCGAAGAGCATTTTAACATGCGCCCGGCACAGATTGAGCCTGTCCACGGTGGTCCATACTGCAACGCGTAAACCGCGCATGTTTATAACACATGTGTACTTCGTGTAGTGTCTTGAGATGTTAACTTCAACATAGCATCCGATACGTGTTGCTGATGGATGCACTGCTGTTGTTGCTGGAGACAGATGTTTCGAGGGAATTAGTCGTACTCGGTTCTCTTGTAATCCTCGATGTATTACAGTTTGCTGCATAGTTCATCCCAATCCATCTCATAGAACTGCACCGACGTACCCCGGCGGACATTTACTTACACTACTGTATAACATCTAAGTCTATGGTAGGAGATGTACTGGCATTAAAGCGTTTCGATGCACTGGCTATTAACTGATAACCAGAGGTGAACAGCACCATTCCGTAACGAGCTAGCTAGGTGGAAGGACTAGAGTCTTGTATACAGTAACCTGTAGTGGGATAGGGATAGCAGCTGAAAAACGCGAGTGAAACGTGAGCAGTTCTTGCTTGTTAGGTGGATTAGAGTCCTTCGATCATGGTAAGGGCCGGAGAAGGTTTGGGAGACAGGGGTGACGTGTGGGGGAGCGGCACACAGACCAGCAGTGGACATGTACACAGTCATTTATTCAGTCATTCACTTGGCCCTGTGGTGCCGAAAGTGACGTACTCGACTGAGTCAGCATATAAATGCACTGAATCCGCAGAAGGGCTAAGTTTGTGAACCACTGTGGACCATCTGTAAAAGCGTAATGGCGGGTCTGGTGTAGTCGGAAGTGCGGTCAACGGCACACAAATCAGTGAAGTCAGAGTGGCTTCTCGAAGGCTGGTCCCTGGGCAATGACACCCATAATGGTGTCACGGAAGTCTTGCTGCTGCTGCTGCTCAGAGGTGCTGACCTAGCACGGGCGATGCCGGCTGCGGCCGATCTCCGTGGCTTGTGGCCTGATTTCGACGCTCGTGGTCTGACGACACAGGAGCTGATACCGCAGTTCAATGGCCGGCACCTGCTGTCTGGCTGTGGCCTCGTTGTAGTTCCCGACTCTGACTCCTGCTTTAAGTTCTCCAGTATTTTGTCCCGTTACAATCTCTACCCTCTGCGAAGAAAATTATCCCCTCGAATTTTACTAGAAGGCACTCTTGTTTACTTACAGTTATTTACAGTCCAGATTTCCACTTACTCACGGTATCACATTGTGAATTATTTATCCGACTTCATTACGATGTATCTGCACTTTCTCTCAACCAGTGATTCCATATGTTCTCATTTGGACACTTTTTAGTTTCTGTCGCTTTTAGTTCTGTTAGAAGTTACATCACCTCACATCGTGGGAAAGGAATAGGGCTCAGGAAGGTTATCCTATCTGTCTAAAATCGTTAGCCTTTCCACATTCACGTCCTAAAATTCTCACCTCCCGCATTCTCCTTTCATATAAATCGCGCACATCTAGTAACTACCAAGGAAATACCCGGAAAAGCTCTCGTATACCACGTTAGGATACATCCGGCATTTACGAAACGCTACTACACGCCTGCACCAAAAGGAAACCAGACACTGCTTTACGTTCGTCGGATGCTTACTATCTTGTTGTCTTATCATTATGATCTAAATCAGCAATGAAAACTTTCTACAGAATAAAGCTGTCAGTGCTTCATTTCCATTGACACCCTCTTAAGGTATCAACCGGGCAGAACTCTACAATGAATACAATTATCGAACTCAGTACTCACAATACATGAACAAACTGTCATACTCAACTTCTCCCTTCACAATAAATCTCCAATACTTCATAATAAACCTCGATATCTCAACAGTCAGATACCTCTTATTCTGAGAGAAAACAAACAGTCCAGTGGCCCCGATTCACTGAGCTCTCCGATACCACGGGTATACTTCCTGAGTCAGTTGTTTTCCAGCTATCCTGCGCCCATAATACATTTTACATCTCAGCCCGAGAAACTCGTCAGATTCTCCAGTAATAACCAATTTTTACTGAAGTCGCTAGTGGATATACTGCTGCACTACTGGTCATTGAAATTGCTACACCAAAAAGAAATGCAGATGATAAACTGGTATTCATTGGACAAATATATTATACTAGAACTGACATGTGATTACATTTTCACGCGATTTTGGTGCATAGATCCTGAGAAATCAGTACCCAGAACAACCACCTCTGGCCGTAATAACGGCCTTGATACTCCTGGGCATTGAGTCAGAGCTTGGATGGCGTGTACAGGTACAGCTGCCCATGCAGCTTCAACACGATACCACAGTACATCAAGAGTAACGACTGGCATATCGTGACGAGCCAGTTGCTCGGCCAGCATTGACCAGACGTTTTCAATTGGTGAGAGATCTGGAGAATGAGCTGGCCAGGGCAATAGTGGAACATTTTCTGTATCCAGAAAGGTCCGCACAGGACCTGCAACATGCGGTCGTGCATTATCCTGCTGAATGTAGGGTTTCGCAGCGATCCAATGAAGGGTACAGCCACGGGTCGGAACACATTTGAAATGTAACGTCCACTGTTCAAAGTGCCGTCAATGCGAACAAGAGGTGACCGAGACGTGTAACCAATGGCACCCCATACCACCACGCCGGGTGATACGCCAGTATGGCGATGACGAATACACGCTTCCACTGTGCATTCACCGCGATGTCGTCAAACACGGATGCGACCATGATGATGCTGTAAACAGAACCTGGATTCATCCGAAAGAATGACGTTTTGCCATTCGCGCACCCAGGTTCGTCGTTGAGCACACCATCGCAGACGCTCCTAGCTGTGATGCAGCGTTAAGGGTAACCGTTCAATGGTCTCCTAGCTGGTAGCCCGTGCTGCTGCAAACGTCGTCAAACTGTTCGTGCAGATGGTTGTTGTCTTGCAAAGGTCCCCATCTGCTGACTCAGGGATCGAGACGTGGCTGCACGATCCGTTACAGCCCTGCGGATAAGATGCCTGTCATCTCTACTGCTAGTGATGCGAGGCTGTTGGGATCCAGCACGGCGTTCTGTATTACTCTCCTGAACCCACCGATTCCATATTCTGCCAACAGTCATTGGATCTCGACCAACGCGAGCAGCAATGTCGCGATACGATAAACCGCAATCGCGATAGGCTACTATCCGACCTTTATCAAAGTCGGAAACGTGATGGTACGCATTTCTCCTCCCTACACGAGGCATCACAACAACGTTTCACCAGGCAACGCCGGTCAACTGATGTTTGGGAATGAGAAATCTGTTGGAAACTTTCCTGATGTCAGCAAGTTGTAGGTGTCGCCACCGGGGCCAACCTCGTGTGAATGCTCTGAAAAGCTAATCATTTGCATATCACAGCATCTTCTTCCTGTCGGTTAAATTTCGCGTATGTAGCACATCATCTTCGTGGTGTAGCAATTTTAAAGGCCAGTAGTGCAATAAACTAATGCTTAACCAACGTATTAAAAGAAAAACAATACAAATTAAGCTGAAGTCAATCAGTTTATGCGTTTAACGAAGTTTAAGATAGCCAGTAAGATGGCCAGCAGTGTATTATGTGAACCGTGTCCCAGCAAACCTGGAGCGCCAGTGATCCGTCTTGCATCCGCGTGGTACTTCAGCATATTGCTGCTTTGCGTCAATCTCGCAGAATGTAAAGGCAGAAAATCTGAACCATCCGATTCCGTTGCGACTCTCAAACCGTTTCTTACCTGGTCGGTGCTGAAGAACCACTGGTTGCCTTATTATGCACTCTAGGTGCCATATGCTTCTAGTACTGGTAGATTTGCAACGAATGTCTCTTATTTACTGGCGATTTTCCCTCGTTGAAATTCTTTTAGTTCTGATGCTGAGACTTAACACCACCATAACGGTAGCGGCCGCACTGACGGCTACATATTGCAATACGGTCAAGTCTCTCCCTTGTAGGTAATCAGAAATTTCGCTCCAGAGAAGAGGCATTTACATCATATTAGTAACTTTTTCCAACCTTCACAATTATGCTTGGAAGTTTGTTTCATAGCTGTAGCGATTTTGAAAAGAATGTTTCAAATGGCTCTAAGCCGTGTCTCCAAATCACCGCAGTCCACACAATCTTCACCGACTCCTGTAATTGGGTACGCACTACAAGACGGCGTCAACTCTTAATAAATAACAGTTGTTTAGTTCTGGTAGAGACTACTCGTATATTCTATGAACAAGGCACTACACTGAAATTTCCTCCCACGCCACTGTCAATTGTTAAGCATCTACCGGACTTGTCGCGATTGCACACTTCAGCAATGTCCTAATTTTTTTACTGTCCGGAATGTTGTCACATAGTTTTCTAAATAGTGTTCTAGCCGCCATCAACCGTATTTTGTCCATAGTATTTATACCAGTCCATTGACAAATCCATTACTACTGCTGGAGGAACCGTTCACAGGCCTACTGATTCTTAAGAAACGAGTGCGTTATTCGTGAGGAAACTCACATATAATTCACAAATCAACTTCACCGCAGCAGCGCCCACGCCCGTACGTCCCAGATTATTACACATTTTTAGTAAACCATATTTTCTGTGAATTTCGTACAGAAATGCTGCGTATCTGCAGTCCGTCAAAATGCATCGACTGAGGTTCCTGTCTCTACAACGGCCTCAGTTACTGAGTTCACGCACCCTCGATGTGGCAATATCGCCATCGATAAGCGGCTTATAAATGCCTGCAGAAATTTCAGGCAACTGTAGACCCAGTCGCAGAGGGGTATGACTTTCTCACCTGACCACGCACAGCCACACTCCATTTAGCTGTTACCTCGCACAATGAGCACGGGAAACGGCCGCGGCTTGCTGCTAAAGGAGTGACAGTGCTGAAAGACAAGGTGGTGGAAGGTGCAATCAGAATGTTAAAACCGGGTAAGTCAGTGGTGTGCGATTTACGGAAGAGGAGAGACGATGCTGAAGGATTGAAGTCAGATATCTAACCCAAAGAAGCAGAAGCAAAGTGCACTAAATACGAGTAAACTAATCGCTCTGCTGCAGTTACCTTGATTAATGCAGTCGGTTTCGGATTATGTTCATTACACCTTCGGGAGTAGACACAGTATTGCCTTAGATCTTTGTCCAAACATCCGACACAATCTACATACTAGTATGTGGGAATTCGTTCCATAAGCAGTGGAAGACAGCAGTTTGGCTGTCTCTTTCAGCTTATAAACGGAGCGACATGCACCCCCTCCACTGCGCAGAGATGGTTGATAATGTAGCATATTCTAAGCTGAGTGTTAAGCTGTTGCAGCGAGACCTACACTTTTAGATTGAAGGAAGAAGAGTGCCTGTAAACTGGAACAATAAGGTTTTCCTTGTGTGCAAAGGCTGGTAAACTATTTAAAGAAGAAATGAACTTTTGAATTGAGAAAACCTGACGAGTTCTACTCACTTCAAGAAAAATTCTTTTTATTTGCCTGGGTAGGAGACTTTTAACAAAGGACAAAAGAATGTTTTAGGTGTTGTAGAATCACAGCGCATGATACAAATTAAATATATTTTCCTGCCGAATTAAGACAATTTGAAGAATATACAGCGTATTGTTAATTCATACTGTATTTTATTAGCTATGTTGCGATGGTTAAGTTTCATTTAAATGAGAAGAGGACTGAACATTTTATTAGATAATGGAGAATAAAATAAAAGACAAGCGAGATGATAAAACAACGAGGTTGAAGAGTATTGTTCTTGATTGGAAAGGTTCCGGATTGAATTAGAATGTAATAAAAAACTCCCATTAAAGTTCGAAATCAAATACAAAATTGTCAAGGCTATCGTGGCCGCTTGTTGACAAACTGTTTGTTAGCGTCTGTTGTTCTTCGGCCGACGTGTGTTTTATAATTTTTCTCACGTTTCGCCAGCACAAGTGGTTGGCATTACCAAAGCTTCACCCTCAATTTCATGTCCACCGCCAGCAATGGAGGGTGAAGTTTTGACAAGCCAGCCTCTCATGCTGGCGTAGCGTCGGAAAAATTATCAAACGAACGTTGGCTGGAGAACCTGAGACAAAAGCTGACAGGCAATTTGTCGAAAAGATGCATTCAGTAGTATACAATACAGGTTGGTCATACCTATATCGGTCGCAGAACCTTCTTCTTAAGCATAAAAGCAGCTATTCCCAAATATGGGAATGTTGGTGAATAATGTTCAACAGTACAGTACAAATAAGTGTTGCAAAATAAAAAAAACAACAAACATGTAACTGTCTCGAGGCCTTACAATTCGGATGTCTGGAAGTGAGAGACTCTTTTCCATTACGCACGAGTTTTCGGATTCCTTCCACGTGATTTATAAAAGCCGGTTTTAAAACTGAAATGAGACAGTGAACAGCTAATGGACGCTGGTTGTTTAGCTTACAAAGCTAGCGTCCAACACTTTCTGACAGAACAGAAGGACGAACAGCGAGGCGGATGCAAATTAAATTGTCTGCCGGTTACAGACGAACACACATTCGAAATGACACTCGACTTGATGAGTGGACGTAATCGTTTTCAGTACAATGCGCGCGCTGCGACGCGACGTTGATGCTGGGGCTCAGTTATCCTGGGAAATGGAGTGTGTCGGGCCGGGCTGGCGGTGAGAAATACACGTGGCAGTGTGCCGGCAGAGGCGAGACGTAAGCGCCACACACTCTGCACCGACGTCGCGCTGGGAGCGACAAATGTCAGAGCGGACCCTTTTGGAATGTTGTGGACTTCTACAGGGTTATTCTCTCAAACTTCCCAAATTCATGGAAGATACTTCATCTACTGATCATTCATTGGTGCCCTCATTTCTCACCGTAAACGCCACGTCGAACTCTCCCAATTCCTAGCCCACTCATACTGTTATCCGAAATAGCTATCTCACAACCACCACCTCATCCAAGATTGCAAAAGTCCTTCCAGTTATCCGAAATCTCCTCCTGACACAATTTCCTAATACGGAGCGACTTCATATCCGCCAACTAATCACATTAACTGCCCGTTCCATGTTTCACTTCAATATTCCACATACTGGATTTGTGTTTTCCATTGTGAAATGTGTTTCTAAATCCTTACATTTGTGCTCTAACCATTCCTGCTTAGATACCGCCTACAGGAAAATTAAAGAGGTCTTTTAAGAAAAGAGAAGCGGCTATATGAACATCAAGAACTCAGATGAACAACCAGTCTAAGCAAATAAGGGAAAGCTGAAAGGTGGAAGGAGTGTGTAGAGCGTTTCTGTAAGGGAACGAACTTGCAGGCCAAACTATAGAAACAAAAGAGGAAGTAGGTGAAGATGAGATGGGAAACACGATGCTTCGAGAAGAATTGACATAGCAGTGTAAGACCTAAGCCGAAACAACGTTCCGGGAGTAGTCGAAATTCCGCCAGAACTACTGATTGCCTCGGGAGAGCTAGCCACGAGAAAACTCTTCCATCGGGTGCGCAAGATATGTGAGATAGGCGAAATACCCTCAGACTTCCAGAATAATGTAGTAATTCCAATTCCAAAAAGCAGTTGCTGACAGGTGTAAAAATGCCAAACCATCAGTTCAATAAGTCATGGCAACAAAACAGTAAGAAAAATTCCTTACAGAAGAATGGAAAAACCAGTAAGAGCCGGCCTCGGGAACAACAATTTGGATTTCCGAAATATGTAGGAACTCGCGAGTCCATACTGAACCTACGACGTATCTTAGAAGATAGGCTAAGGAAAAACAAACCCACGTTTATAGCATTTTTAGATTTAGGTAAAGGTTTTGACAATGTTGACTGGCATAGTTTCTTTGAAATTCTGAAGGTAACTGATGTAAAATACAGGCAGCGAAAGGCTACTTACAACTTGTGTAGAAACAGGACGACAGTTAGAGTCGAGGGCCATGAAAGGGAAGCAGTGGTCGAGAAGGGAGAAAGACAGGGTTGTAGCCTATCCCCAACGTCATTCAATCTGTACACTGAGCAAGCTGTAAAGGAATTTAGAGTATAAATTAAGGTCCAGGGAGAGAAAATAAAAACTTTGATGTTTGCCGATGACATTGCAATTGTCAGAAACAGCAAAGTACTTGGATAGCAGATGAACGGAATAGATAGTGTCTCGAAAGGAGGATTTAAAATGAACATCAAGAAAAGAAAAGCAATAATAATGGAACGTAGTGAAATTGAATCACGCAGTGCTGAGGAAATTAGATTATGAAGCGAGACACTGAAAGTAGTGGAAGAGTTTTGTTACTTGGGCAGCGAAATAACCGATGATGGCTGAAGTAGAGAGGGTATAAAATGTAGACTGGCAATGGAAAGAAAAGCGTTTCTGAAAAAGAGAAATTTGTTAGCATCGATTTTAGATTTAAATGTCAGAAATCTTTTCTACAAGTATTTGTATGGAGTGTACCCTTGTATGGAAGTGAAACATATATGATAAACGGTTTAGACAAGAAGAGAATAGAAGCTTTTGAAATGTGGTGCTGGAGGATAGTGCTGATGATTAGATGGGTAGATCACATAACTTACGAAGGGGTACTGAATAGAAATGTGAAGAAAAGAAATTTGGGACACAGCCTGACTAGAAGATAGGATAGGGCGTCATGGGATAACCCGTTCAGTACTGGAGGGAAGCGATGGTGGGGTGGGGGGGGGGGGGGTGGTTAAAATAGTAGATCAAGCGATGAATATAATAAGCAAATTCGGACGGATGTAAGTTGTAGTAGTTATTAGGAGATGAAGAGGCTTGCACAGGATAGTGTAGCATGGAGAGGTGGATCAGACCAATCTTAGGATTGAACACCACAATAACAACATTCGACATACTCACAGAACCATTCCAATTTCACTTTCTCTCTGCTTCTTACCCTTGTTTAATCTCAGTCCCACTCTACCTTGTACAGCATTTCCAATCGTAATGTATCCAGTCCATATCATAAGCAGAGACAGACTCTCTTCCGTCGTCGCAACCCTCGTAATGGTTACCTTCTCGAACCCACACCCACTCAGCACCCCAGTTTTTCTTTTCCCTCCCATACTTCCATTCCATATCTACATTTTAAGTGAGACTTGATAGACCACTTCCAGTATAACAACAACAGCTTCAACATCATCAACATGGTGGTCATGAAGCTCGCCGATTTTTAAGAACCAAATCTTTCAATATTTTTGCTTTTCACTTTTTTGGTAAAATCTATATGACCGAAGAGTAAGTACCTCGCTGCTAACATCGGCCCCGACAGTGTCATTAATAAGAGTGTTGTTGTTTTTGCGGCCTTCATCCGAAGATTGTTTGATCCTCTCTCCATTACCGTCTGTCGTTTGCAGGTCTCTTCATCTCTGCAAAATAATGAGAAAAATAAGCAATGTCTTGTGGGCTGACGGTATGTGACACTGCTGAAAGTACTCTGTGTGGAAGGGAAGCATTAAATCAGCAGACACTTGGGAACTTTCCAGTAGGATAAGAATGCGTTGGTACCGAGTGGCACAGTCTCCTGTTTCCTATTTTAACAAAGCACTGTATGAGGAAGGATCAAAGTCACACAAAGCCATACAGTTACATCTGTACCAGAACGGACACGGAAACCAGAGAAGTGGTGTGGCCTATCTCTCAGTAGCATCGGAGTTTTTGCAAATAAAGGCGGCTAGATCGCTTGACGTATTTTCATTTTTTGCGACGTTTTGCAAGGGACCGGAGGCGTGAGAAACGCATGAGGAGAGTTCAGGACTGTAGGGCGACTGATCGAGGGTTTCCCACTTGAGATGGTTAACTTTTGCGTTACGACAGTTGCGATACACGGACGTGCGTTATCATGAATCACGACCAGCATGGAATCTGGTGCACCATTCCACAATGGTGGTCTTCGACTGACACGCTGCCCAATACACATTCTTCATTCTCCGATGGATGCTTACCGATGTTTGTCCTTTGGCAGCTAACAGCAAGTTGGCTCTCTTTGGATGAATTTGGTAATAACGCCGCCATAATTCAAGTTTCCGCATTTGCCGCACGCACGTCGTAGAGATACGAATGTCACACTGATACCATTCTACATTTCGGTGCTTGTAAACCCACAGCAGAGTCAAGGGACGTTGCAAATACGAGATGTGTGAGAAAAGTAACGAGATTGACAACACTGCGAGCGATCTGGCAACACTGTGTTGTTCTACTTATTCAGAGCGGTGTGTTCATCTCTTCCAGATGCACGGTCCGAGTTTGTCCCGTACAGTCGACACGTGATTTATGAGAGCGCCGTCATCGAAGTTCTGTTTTTGTTGTGTGTTGCGAAAAGAACAGCCGAATTTAGAGCAACGTCGTGCCATCAAGTTTTGTTTTAAACTTGGGGAATCCCCGAGAGTGACCTTTGAAAAGCTGAAACAGGCCTGTGGTGAACATTTCTTATCAAGAACACGATTTTTTGTTGGCGCAAATCATTTTTGGAAGGCCGAGAACACTGTGAAGATGAGCCTCGCTCAGGGAGACCTTCAGCCTAAAAAACCGACGAAGCACCGGATGTGTGCTTTCCGGGCAGCCTCTCAACCAAGTGTTTTGCAAAGATGCCCTTGAAAGGTCCAGGAAAAGCGTGAACCAGATATCGTAGACAAGTGGATGCTGCATCATAACACTGCCCCACATCAAACGACCACTTCCATCACAGAATTTTTGACCTCGAAATGCATTCCTGTTACTCCAAAGTCTGCTCCCCTCCCCCTTCCCCCCGCCCGCCAACCTGATCTGAATCCTTGTGATTTTTTTTTCTTTTCCCGAAATTGAAGAATGTCTTTAAAGGACGTCTTTTTGGGACTCTGGAGAACATTTAAAAGAATGTGATTGACTTGTTAAAGACCCTACCAGTTCAAGCCTTACCGCGCTGCTACCAGGTCTGAGAAGGAGGACTCGGTTGACTTATAGGTGCCGAAGGGAATTACTTTGAGGAGGACAAGATTTTTGATAAAAAAATCTTTGGTCGATAAAAATCAGTCTCATTACTTTTCTCACACACGTCGTACGGTGCTGCAACGCCGTCAAATGGAAAATATCTGATCGCCCCTTATAATAAATATGTCAGAGTGTTGACTAATACTAAAAACAGTTGATCAGTCCATCCCGGTCATTGAAACGCGGAAAGTTGTTGGAAGCTAATCAGTGAGGAAATGCGCAAAGGCCAGGCCGCCTTCGGTGGTTTACGTCTGCGTATCAGCTTAGTGTCGAGCAACGAAGACGAGACACGAGAGACAGATACAGGATACTTACGTATTGCAGACATACTTCCAGTAGCAGCACTGGATCATAGCAAGCGACGAATGTTGAGAGAAATCGCACATACAGCACGCTTTATGGATCTACTAACACACCAGTTTCTCACCTGTGTTTTTATTTTCCGGAACGAAGTCAACAGTGTATGGAGAATGGCAAGGGTTTTACAGACACACCAGTATCTCAACTGAGTTTTCACTTCTGGAACGAAGGCAACGATGTATGGAGAATGGCAAGGGCTTTACAGAGCGTAGCAGCTCACTGTAGCTAATTAAATGTTTGTCAAACTTCGAGTGTTATGTCGCTTAGTCATCTTGTTGAGGTAGCTGTCAAATATTCAGCTTGAGTCAGCGCAGGGAGAAGTGATATTAAAAGGTGGCTCCCGTACTGTATATGGTTTTCATCGCATCACCAGTGGGAATTATAGATGTTATTTACTTATGAATACATTGTGGGCGTGAACAGTGATCAATGTGTTACAAATATTTACTATCAAGGACAATCTTGATCACAATTTATTTATTACGGTGACCGGTTTCGACCACTACTGGGTCATCTTCAGACCAATGAGTAAGAACCTCCTTCTGGTGGTAAATCACTACTGATTTACCACCAGGAGGAGGTTCTTACTCATTGGTCTGAAGATGACCACAGTAGTGGTCGAAACCGGTCACTGTAATAAATAAATTGTGATCAAGACTGTTTTGATAGTAAATATAGATGTTATTGATGACTTTAAGCGTGAAGGTGTCCGCCTTCTTAATTGAGTGGTCAGCGCGTTTGATGCCATGCAGGGGGCCGAGGCTCGATTCCCTGCCGGATCGGGGATTTTTCATTGCTTGGTGCTGGATGCTGTGTTGTCATCAGTCGCGCAATGACTGAAGCAGAATTGTTATCAGTGATGAGTCCCGCTTCGAAATGAGCCACGGTGACCAGCGAGTACATGTCTGGAGGAGCTCCGGGCAGCGCTGGAATACCAACCTGACTGCCACTCGCCATATGGACCAGTAAGTGGGAGTGATGGTCTTGGGTAGCATTTCATCTCGTAGCAGGACTCCTTTGGTTGTCATCCGCGGTACCCTTACCGCACAACTGGTACATTGACGATATTCTACGCCCTTCTTTGTTGCCTTTCAATGCAAGCTATCCCGACTTACATTTCAGCAAGATAATGCCTGCCGACACACGCCCAGAGTCCTACTGTTTGCCTTCGCGCTCATCAAACCCTGTCTTGGCCAGCAAGGTCGCCGGACTTCTTCCCAGCTGAGAGCATTTGGAGGTTTATGAGCAGGACCCTCCAACCAGCTCCGGATTTTGACGATCTAACGTGCCAATTGGACGGAATTTGGCACGACATCCCCTCAGGAGGACATCGAACAACTCTATTAATCAACGCCAAGCCGAATATCTGCTTGCAGAAGCGCCAGAGGTAGACCAACGCGTTACTGGAATTTAGTTGAATTGCAATCGTTCACCTGTACGTGAACGTCACATCTACAGATTTCTGGCCGCTTCGGATAATTCCTGCCTGATGCGTCGTTTTTTTATGTCTTCAGGGGAGGTTTACTACTTTTGGCCCTAAAAAGCATGTTCTTTGAGAGTTTTTTTCTCAGGATGTGTTATAGATATTGTCAAATTTGGTCAAAATGTTTATTGATATTTCCTCTACAAACTGGAATTTTTTCAAGCGGAAATGTCGAAGAGCAAAGGCGGAAGTGCCGTCGGAACGAAACAAAATTTCGATGTAGACCTCCACGCGCGGTATGTCACAGGTCAGCCGGCTCGTCTGAAATCAAAATTGAGTTGACGTTAGCGAAGTGTATAAGATTCTTTAGGAGTTCTACCTCGCTGAAGTTATCTGGACCATAGGAAACAAAATGGCGGCCATTTGAAAAAAAAGTTTTTTCATCGATTTTTCGACTTCGTCGGCCAAGTAAAAATATTTATAGTAGATGGATCGGAATAAAAGTGGTACATCTCCTAGACAATTTAGTTAGCTTCGTCGGAAACAAAGAATCATGCCAATAGGTTCAGTAGATTTGAAGCTACCAAAGCGAGCGATAAAAAAATTAAAAAAAAGTAGAAAAAGAAAACGTAATTTCGAGAAAAACGCGTTTGAAGCTTTGACTACGTATAAATGCAATATTATGCAACGTACGTTCAATCTGCTATTGCGGGTCCATAAACTAGTCCTTCCTCTTCCTCATAGAGGGCGTTCTGCTCGATCTGGGCCATCCTGCGCTGCTCCAGAGCCGCTCGTACGGCCGGTGACAAGCGGTTTTCGGCCGCTTGAATCCGGTGGTCGTCCGAATGCTTGGCGAAATGAGTCGAATAGAGTCCCAGGGTCACGTCCATCATTGTCATGGTCTTCAGAATTGCTGAATACCCTTCGTTGAAGCTGCTCACTACCAGGAAAGTCGCAATCTCCACAGTCTTCGCACCAGAATGCAAATGCTTGGGGGCTAACTTCCAAACACAAGCGTTCAGACTTTCATTTGAATTTTGTGTGTTTCCTCCCAAGCACCGGTACAATAACTCGTCCTCCGAAAGAAAAGCACCGGTGCGTGAAAAAGCCCGATTTCAGGCAGGTGCATTTTTTTGTTCAACCACGAATAACAAACATTTCCGTTCCGTATACGGAAAAACGGTTTCAGGGGTGGATTCTAAAGACTTTTATGGATCCAAAAATGCAATTTAAAAAAATCGACTTTTTTGAACCAAAAAATAGTAAACCTCCCCTTAAAGTGTATAAAATAACATTAAACGTTAAAGTAGCGTGGAATGAGGTACAGACCCCTGACTTGTTAGTACAAACATAGGTTGTGCGAGGCGATCAGGAGACAATACTGAACAAAAAAGCCCTTTGTCCTGGGTATTTGACGGCAGTGGACGTGCAGGGCTTCTGCATCATCAGTCGCACGGTGGCGGATAGTTTTGATTAGAGCGGCACACAACGTTGGTGACATGTTGTGAATCATTTCTCTTGTTCCATTGTCGTTAGTTTTCCCAACAAAGGAACAAATTCCGGTCTATTCGACATAAAAAGTCTTATCCGAACTCAGCTTCGTTTATTCTGGTTTGGGACACAGTAGCGACCTTGGCATTTGTTATTACTCCCTGCTGATGTTGCTGCGCGTGTTTGCAGATTGCAGTGTGTATCCTTTGTGCGACAGGGCTCAGGTTTGTCCGTCAGTTTCTCCAGTTTACGGAATCCACAAGCACAAACACAATATATCAGCATTTTAAAGCCCTAATGCTCAAGACTTCCTCGCAGAACATCCTGCGTAGCTCGCTAGATGAAAACATCTGAATACTAACCGTAAAGTACGAATCCCTTTGCTTGCTGTCACTTGCTAAAAATTTCGTTGAAGCAGAAACGAAATCGTTACAACGCTGAAGTTTTTGGTTTAACCTTGAGCAGCGGTCATTTATATAGCCATTAAAACATATCTTACTGTAGCTGTGTTACACTATATTAGACAATGTTTGAATGACTAACAGGTTCTGGCGCCCTGGTAAATCGTGGAATCGATTAATTCCTTTTGCAAAAGATTTTAAATGTGCTGAAATTAATGCACAGCTAATGGCACCTTTCGTATGTGCACCGTTCGGATTTTACGTGCAAGAACAATCACCCTTAAGTAACTCCGGACTGGTGCGAGACGGTTGGTTCAAATTTAGTCCATCGGCGTACCGGAACTTGATCTAAGATACTTTTCAACCATTTGAAAAATCTTGATGGTTTTGGATTTTACCAGCAAAAAAGTCGTTTTTCTAGGAGGTTTCCAAAGCGCGCCACTTCTGTACTTTCTACACGAATCGGTTCAAACTTTACACGAAGACAGGTAAATGTGTCAAGTCAAAACGAAATTTTTTATCCAATAATCTTTATCCGGTCTTGAGATACGATGGTTTAAAGTTGAGCTAGGTGCAGCGTGTAAAATTCGTTATTACGCGAATTGAATGCAAAGAAATAGTTCAAAGTGAATCAAATAAATGAATAAATTGTTTCTTCCGATAAAATTGAAAATTAGATTTCAAAAATCTAGCTTTATTCGGATTTTATGTGCAAAAAAAACTCTTTTTTTGTGAGCTTTCTTAAGCGCGCCGCTTCTGTTTTTCAGACTTGTGCGAATCGGTTCAAATTGTTTAAGAAGCTAGACAAATTCATGTAATTAATGGTCGTACTGTTGTTATGAAAGCTTTATCAGTTGCAACGATGCAAAGTACATGGTTCCAAAGACAAAAAAAAAAAACTCTGTACCGTATCAGTCGTCGCCCGAGTCAACAAAAATCCACATCGGTTGCCAAGCTATGGCGGTCTATTGTCGAAATTAGGAACCAGAGGGAAAAACCCCCCTCTCATAGCATAAAAGAAGGCGAATACGTAATGAGCAGAGTTAGCGATGTAAATCAAGGGAATTTAGATGCCCAAGTAACAAAACGCTTCTATTGCTTTAAGTGTTTGGTTTCATAATCTAATTCCCTCGGCATCACCTGATTTAATTTCACTACATTCCATTATTCTTGTTTTGCTTTACTTGATATTCATTTTAAATCCTCCTTTCAAGAGACTGTCCATTCTGTTGAACTGCTCTTCCAAGTGCTTTGCTCTCTCTGACAGAATTACAATGTCATCTGAAAACCTCAAAGTTGTCATTTCTTCTACCTGAACTTTAATTCTTACTCCAAATTTTTCTTTTGTGTCCTTCACTGCTTGCTCAGTGTACAGACTGAATAACATCGGGGATAGGTCTCAACCCTGTCTCACTTCCTTCTCAATCACTGTTTCTCTTTCATGCCCTTCAACTCTTATAACTACGGTGTAGTTTCTGTACAAGCTGTCAATAGCCTTTCCGTTCCTGTATTTTACACCTGCCACTTCCACAATTTCAAAGGGGCTGTTTCAGTCAGTACTGTCAAAAGCTTTGTCTAAGTTTCAAACGTTATAAACGTTGGTTTGCTCTTCCTTAAGTTATCTTCTAAGATAAGTCTTATTGCCAGTATTACCGTTCCTGTTTCTCCGGAATTCAAACTGATGTTCCCCAAGGTCGACCGGCTTGCACCAGTTTTTCCATTCTTCTGTAAAAAATTAGCTTTGGTATTTTTCACCCATGACTTAAACTGATAGTTCGATAATATTCAGATCTGTCAGCAGATGCTCTCTTTTGAATTAGAATTATTACATTATTCTTGAAGTCTGAGGGTATTCGCCTGTCTCTCACATCTTGCACCAAATGGAAAAGTGTTTTCATGTCTGGCACTCCCAAGGCTATCAGCCGTTCTGACGGTATGTCGTCTACTCCTGGGGCCTTGTTTCGACTTTGGCTTTGCGGTGCTCTGTCAAATTCTTCTCGCAGTATCACATCTCCCATATCATCTTCATCTACGTTCTCTTCCATTTCTACAATACTGCCTTTAAGCTCATCTCCTTTGTACTTTTACTAAGAATTAAAAAAGCGCGAATATGTCAAGACGTTTGATTTAAATGTCTTTGAAGCTGCCAGATAGGTCTAAAAGCTAGTTCCCTTCTTCTACATCCTTAGCTACGCCCAGAACCTATTCGCCTGGAGGGATTCTGGAGGGATGGTTGCGTCATAAGTGTCTCACTGCGTACACAATTGGGCAATTACAGCTGATGTTCTGAGTCACATACGTAATGCATCACTAACTCGAGGTATTTTTTCCAGACAGGTTAAAATATGCCATTGTCAGCCCTCTCTACAAAAATGGGGACACCACAGATGTCAATAATTATCGACCAGTATCCTTGCTTACAGCATTTTCAAAAATCTTCGAGAAAGTAATGTATTCAAGAGTGGTTAGCCATCTCAACAGTACACTCTCCACATAAGTCTTTAAATAGTAAAATGTCACTAAGAGGAATTTTCTGTGACATGTCTAAAGCATCTGATTGTGTGAACCATGACATTATGTTACAGAAATTACAATTCTATGGAATAAAAGGAATAGCATATGAGTGGTTTGTCATACCTACAGAACATGAAGCAAAAAGTTTCCTTATATGGGTCAAGTGATTTAAATAAGTTTTCCACTTCATCTAACTGGGGTGAAATTACATTAGGTGTTCCACAGGGTTCAATTATGGGTCCTCTTCTGTTCTTGATATATGTGAACGACATCCCTTCCTATCTGAAAGAGGAAGCTGAACTGACACTGTTTGCTGATGATACAAGCATCATTACTAATCCAGTAAAAGGAACTCCAAATGAAAATGATACAAACAAGGTCTTTGGGAAAGTCATTAATTGGTTTTCTGCAAATGAGCTTGCTCTAATCTTTGAAAAAAAAACACAGTACATTCAATTTTCTGCTGCAAAAAGTACAGTTCCTTCAATAAATATAACACGTCAACAGAAGTCAGTAGACAGGGTAGAGCTTACTAAGTTTTTGGGTGTACATATAGATGAGAATCTTAATTGGAAAATTCATATTTTGGATCTTCTAAAGCGACTAGGTTCAGAAACTTTTGCAATCAGAATAACTGCCAATTTTGAGGATATAGAAATTAGTAAGCTAACGTACTTTGCGTACTTTCACTCTCTGATGTCATATGGAATAATATTTTTTGAGGTAACTCAACATTTAGACAAAAAGTATTCACTGCTGAAAAGAAAGTGGTTACAATAATGAGTGGGGTTCAGAGTTGCACATCTTGTAGGCATCTTTTTAAAAGATTGGGAATTCTTACAAAAGCCTCACAGTACATTTACTCACTAATGAAATTAGTTCTCAACAACATGGGTCAGTTTAAGAACAACAGTGACATTCATGATTATAATACCAGAAAAAAGAAAGATTTACGCTATCCTTTACTCAACCTATCTTTGTCACAGAAAGGGGTAAGATATGCTGCTATAAAAATTTTCGACAAATTACCGGATGAAATAAAATTTCTGACAGACAGCAGTAATAGCTTAAAAAATAAATCGAAATCATATCTCCTTGACAACTCCGTCTATACCATAGATGAATTCTTGAATAGGAATAAATCAATCTATAAATATAGTATATGCTTTTTGTGCCATTTGAAGGAATGGGGTAAATAATAGAAATAATCTTTAACTGTGTAAATCAAGAAGTCAGTATAAATTTGAAAACTTAATAAAACACGGAATAATGTAGATAGACAGGTAAAAATTGACACATGCTTGGAATGACATGGGGTTTTATTCGAACAAAAAAAAAAAAAAAAAAAACACACACCCCATATTCCTAGACGTGTGAAAGATCTCTTGCGCGCGTCGTTTGGTGATGATCGTGTGCTCAGCCGCCACTTTCGTCATGCTTGGCCTCCCAGGTCTCCAAACCTCAGTCCGTGCGATTATTGGCTTTGGGGTTACCTGAAGCCGCAAGTGTATCGTGATGGACCGACATCTCTAGGGATGCTGAAAGACAACATCCGACGCCAATGCCTCACCATAACTCCGGACATGCTTTCCAGTGCTGTTCGCAACATTTTTCCTCGACTACAGCTATTGTTGGGGAATGATGGTGGACATATTGAGCATTTCCTGTAAAGAACATCATCTTTGCTTTGTCTTACTTTGTTATGCTAATTATTGCTATTCTGATCAGATGAAGTGCCATCTGTCGGACATTGTTTGAAATTTTGTATTTGGTTCTAATAAAACCCCATGTCATTCCAAGCATGAGTGTCAATTTGTACCTCTCTATCTACATTATTCCGTGATTTATTCAGTTTTCAAGTTTATGCTGACATTTTGATCACCCGATATATATACTAAAAAATCTTGTTTCATATGTGCATTGCTTGTGCACTTGACACGTTCCACATCATAATGGCTACCGTACCGTGCGATTGATCAGTGGAACACGCAAACCAACCCAACCAAAAGGTTTCCTGCAGTACAGTGTGTCGTCGCGGGCTTACAGGAGTTGTACGAGACCGCAGCCGGCGTTGACGCGTGCTACCGCGAAATTGAAGGCGGCGCTTCGTGCGAGCTGCGCCAGGCCTTGGAGCCGTGACCAGCCGCCGCGCTCTCTCGCGAGACAATGGGGCAGCGAGTAATTAGCCTGCGGGCACAAAGCACGCAGTCTGTCTGGCCGCGCCTGCCCGCCGTCTCTCGGTTCCAGACAGCTCTGCTGGATTGCTGGAGTGCCGTCTGTCTGCATATCGCTGCTGGCAGGCCGCGCAGCCGATAATTCGACAGCTCCACCCAGAGGCCGCTCACTTAGATTCCTGTCTTTCCTTCCGAATGACAGCTCGCGTTTCTCCCGTCCAACCTCCTTCTTCTTTCCAAGGCACAAACTCTTTCTCATTTCCTGGTATTAGGAGAAGAATGAAAGTTGACGTGAGGCGGTTGACAGAAAATTGGAAGGTGGCTCAACAGAAAGGGCAGAAGGTAAAGCTATTGTTGATCCTCCTGTAGGCAGAGATAACCCCACTGGCTTGCGTTGATCGCCGAGTGGAAAGTCCCAAGTGACTGGAAAAAGCAAAGATAATTCCCGTATGTAACAAGAGTGAAAGGACGGCCCCGCATTATTTCAGACCAGTATCTTTATCCCGAATATATGGATGTTTGACAGCCATCAGATGTACACATTCAACTTTATTCTGTACCGCTTTCGGCTTTTACAACCATCGTGATTGGAAGAAAAGCCGTACATGGTTCAAATGGCTCTGAGCACTATGGGACTTAACATCTGTGGTCATCAGTCCCCTAGAACTTAGAACTACTTAAACCTAACTAACCTAAGGACACCACACACATCCATGCCCGAGGCAGGATTCAAACCTGCGACCGTAGCGGTCACGCGGTTCCAGACTGAAGCGCCTAGAACTGCATGGCCACACCGGCCGGCTGAAAAACCGTACATCAGATGGCTCAAAGACGCGTCCTACTCATACAAGACTCATTACCATACTAAATCAATTGTCTTATCGTGGGCCGGCCGGAGTGGCCGTGCGGTTCTAGGCGCTACAGTGTGGAGCCGAGCGACCGCTACGGTCGCAGGTTCGAATCCTGCCTCGGGCATGGATGTGTGTCATGTCCCTAGGTTAGTTAGGTTTAATCAGTTCTAAGTTCTAGGCGACTGATGACCTCAGAAGTTAAGTCGCATAGTGCTCAGAGCCATTTTGTCTTATCGTGGTGTGCAGAATTTACCCGCATAATTACATAATTGACCCAGTGTCATAAATCACACAGGCAGATTTCATAAAAACTACTGACAGTTAACAAGGGAATGTCATCAAAGCTTTCATGACATTCACTTGCTAATCATCAATAGTTTCTACGAAGCCTGTTTGTGACACTGGCTAAATTATGTGGATCAATGTCATCCAAGTCTTGTGCAGACCTTACCAATGCTTTGATGACATTCACTTGTTAACAGTCAGCAGACTTTACGCAACCTGTCTGTGTGATTTATGACACTTGCTAAATTAAGTGTGTTTTGTATACCACTGTAAGACATATACTGAGGAGACAGAACCCATGAGACAGCTACACTACTGGCCATTAAAATTGCTACACCAAGAAGAAATGCAGATGATAAACGGGTATTCATTGCACTAATATATTATACTACAACTGACATGTGATTACATTTTCACGCAATTTGGGTGCATAGATCCTGAGAAATCAGTACCCGGAACAACCACCTCTGGCCGTAATAACGGCATTGATACGCCTGGACATTGAGTCAAACAGAGCTTGGATGGCGTGTACAGGTACAGCTGCCCATGCAGCTTCAACACGATACCACAGTTCATCAGGGATAGTGAATGGCGTATTGTGACGAGCCAGTTGCTCGGCCACCATTGACCAGACGTTTTCAATTGGTGAGAGATCTGGAGAATGTGCTGGCCAGAGCAGCACTCAAACATTTTCCGTATCCATAAAGTCCCATACAGGACGTGCAACATGCGGTCGTGCATTATCCTGTTGAAATGTAGGTTTTCGCAGGGATCGAACCAAGGGTAGAGCCACGGGTCGTAACACATCTGAAATGTAACGTCCACTGTTCAAAGTGCCGTCAATGCGAGCAAGAGATCACCGAGACGTGTAACCAATGGCACCCCATACCATCACGCCGGGTGATACGCCAATATGGTGATGACGAATACACGCTTCCAATGTGCGTTCACCGCGATGTCGCCAAACACGGATGCGACCATCATGATGCTATACATAGAACCTGGATTCATCCGAAAAAATGACGTTTTGCCATTCGTGCACCCAGGTTCGTCGTTGAGTACACCATCGCAGGCGCTCCTGTCTGTGATGCAGCGGCAAGGGTAACGGCAGCCATGGTCTCCGAGCTGATAGTCCATGCTGCTGCAAACGTCGTCGAACTGTTCGTGTGGATGGTTGATGTTTTGCAAGCGTCCCCATCTGTTGACTCAGGGATCGAGACGTGGCTGCACGATCCGTTACAGCCATGCGGATAAGATGCCTGTCATCTCGACTGCTAGTGATAAGAGGCCGTTGGGATCCTGCACGGCGTTCCGTATTACCCTCCGGAACCCACCGAATATATATTCTGCTAACATTCATTGGATCTCGACCAACGCGAGTATCAATGTCGCGATACGATAAACCACAATCGCGATAGGCTACAATTCGACCTTTATCAAAGTCGGAAACGTGATGGTACGCATTTCTTCTTCTTCCACGAGGCATCACAACAACGTTTCACCAGTCAACACCGGTCAACTGCTGTGTGTGTATGAGAAATCCGTTGGAAACTTTCCTCATGTCAGCACGTTGTAGGTGTCGCGACCGGCGCCAACCTTGTGTGAATGCTCTGAAAAGCTAATCATTTGCATATCACAGCATCTTCTTCCTGTCGGTTAAATTTCGCGTCTGTAGCACTTCATCTTCGTGGTGTAGCAATTTTAATGGCTAGTAATATACATACACATGTACAGATGGCTGTAGTATCGCGTACACAAGGTACGTAAGGTCAGTGCATTGGCGGTGCTGTCATTTGTCCTCAGCTGACTCACGTGATGAGGTTTCCGGCGTGATTATAGCCGCACGATGGGAATTAACAGAATTTGAAAGCGGAATGGTAGGTGGAGATCGACGCTTGGGACATTCAGTTTCGGAAATCGTTAGGGATTCAATACTCCGTGATCCACAATGTCAAGAGTGTGCCGAGAACACCAAATTTCAGGCATTAGCTCTCACAACGGAGAACGCAGTGGCTGACGGCCTGCAGTTAAAGACTGAGAGCGGCGGCCTTTGCGTAGAGTTGACAGTGCTAACAGACAAGCAACACTGCGTGAAGTAACTGCAGAAATCAATGCGCAACATACGGCGAACATATCCGTTGGGACAGTGCGGCGAAATCTGGCGTTAATGCGCTATGGCAGCAGACGGCCGACGCAGGTGCCCAATGCTAACAGCACGACATCGTCTGCAAGGCTTCTCCTGGGCTCCTGATCGTATCGGTTGAACCCTACTCAACTGGAAAACTGTAGCCTGGTAGATGAGTCCCGGTTTCAGTTGGTAAGAGCTAGTGGTAGCGTTGGAGTGTGGGGTAGACACGACGAATACTTGGACCTGAGCTGTCAACAAGGCACTGTGCAAGCTGGTTGTGGGTGCATAATGGTGTAGGCTGTGTTTATATGGAATGGAATGGAATGGGTCCTCTGGTCCAACTGAACGGATCATTGACTGGAAATGGTTACGTTCGGCTGCTTGGAGACTGTTTGATATTCTCAAACAAGGAAGTGAGCGGCTCACAGTTGTTCACGATTGGTTTGAAGAACGTTCTGGACAATTTCAGCGAATGCATTGGCCACCCAGATCGCTCGACTTGAATCCAGTCGTACATCTCTGGGACACAATCGAGAGGTCAGTTTGTGCACTAAATCCTGCGCTGGCAACACTTTCGCATTTATGAACGGGTAAACAGGCAGCATGGCTCAATATTCGTGCGTGTGCGTGTGCCATGTTAAGTCCACGTACGTAGAGTTGCTGCTTGCTGCACTACGCCTAGTAAAAGCAGATGCGACACGATATTAGGATGGATCTAATGATTTTTCACCTCGGTCTAGTTTTGTTTACACTGACGATCCAAAATATTATGGCCACTGCCCACCGTGACGGTGAATGCCGCCTGATGGCGCTGGGGCATGTGACGCGGTAACAAAAGTTATAAGTCGATCAGACACGGAAAGGGATCACCCTCGTGAAGATATGGGCTGGAACTGGGGAAATACATTAAGCGACGAAGGGCAGATTATTATTACGCAGAGCCTGTGAACGAGTTTCTCTAAAACGGCAAAGCTGGTTGAATGTTCACGTGCTACTGTTGTGAACATTTAGGGAAAGAGGTAGGACAGTGAAACTTCCACTAGGCGCTAAATCGTTGGACGTCCTCGACTCTTCACAGAATGTATGGTTCGAAGGCTTGTCTGCTCTGTAGAGGAGGACAGATGGCATCACTGCCGATAGAGCACAGTGCTGGTGAACACACAAGTGTTTCAGAGCACACCGTTCAACGTACATTGTTGAACATGGACTTCCTCAGCATACCACCTCTACGTGTTCACATGTTGACCCAACAACATCGTCAGTTACGATTGCAGTGGGTACGGGACAATCCAGATTCGTCTTTCGATCAATGGATACGTGCTGGCTCTTCAGGTGAATCACTTTTTGCTACACTAGGTCGATGGTCGTCTCCACGACCACCGTCATCGCGGTGAACGGCACCTCGAAACTGTCAGCGCGCCACAGACGCAGGCTGTCGGAGTAGTATTATGCTATGGGAGACATTCTCCTGCGCTTGCACGGGACCTGTGGTAGTAATCAAAAACATGCTGACCGTGCTGCAGTGGGTGTTCAAAATGGTTCAAATGGCTCTGACCATTATGGGACTTAACTTCTGTGGTCATCAGTCCCCTAGAACTTAGAACTACTTAAACCTAACTAACCTAAGGACATCACACACATCCATGCCCGAGGCAGGATTCGAACCTGCGACCGTAGCGGTCACGCGGTTCCAGACTGAAGCGCCTAGAACCGCACGGCCACACCGGCAGGCGCAGTGGCTGTCTCTGGAACCAAATTCGCCTGATGCGAATCCTATGAAACCATTATGAGTCACTATCGTGCACCATCACCGCTTACGTAAATCGGGGGACCGTTATTTACGCGGATTATATGACCTGTGCGTAGACATCTAACACAACTTACAGCCACAAACCTACCAACAATCTGTCGGATTCCTGATACGTAGAATCAGTGTTTTATTTCGTTCCAAAGGCGGACAAACATGCTACTAAGCAGGTGGTCATAATGTTTTGGCTCATCAGTGTATTAAGATATTGAGTCTTATATGAGTAACAAGCACTTTTGAGCCCTCTGACGTACTACTGTTCTTCCAGTAATGATGATTATAATAATCGAAACTGGTAAAGAATAAAGCTGAATGTGTACGACTGAGGGCTTCGAATATGTAAGAGTTGTAGCAATTTACTTTATCTCGCTTTTGAACTGTGTGTTCTACACAGTTCGATTCCTCTGCCTCTTATTGTCGCTTGCAGCGTTAATTTCAATTCCGCTACGCGCCATCTTTTGTTGACTAGCGATCCCAAGGGGGCGCTGTGTGGTCTCCGCGAAGCGGTTTCTCGTTGCACGCGCAGCTGGGTGTGAATGGGAAGGCCGCCTGTGGCGAGTGGTCGCGAGTAGTGCAACGATTGTCGAAGCTATATCTAGTGAGGACGTGGCCTCGATAAGGTTACTGGCTTTGGGTCTGAATAGAGGTGTCTGATTCAAGACGTTACGGAAATTCTCTCAGTTCTGTTCCCTCTATTTTGCCGGTATGGAAGCAAGACCGTGTCTGGGTGCCGGTAGCAATTCGTCGGAATGTGCATCAATCAAAGTAAGACCTATCATACACCTTTGTTCAGCGGTGGTTGACATTCACATTCCGCTAAAACGGTGATCCAGCAACCCATCCATATTGTCGAAGTTAATCGTCGTGACTACTGTTGACTGTTCCTATCAGACGCTTTGGTATTCTCTTCCGTTTCTTTCGCTGTGTGCTGTTGGCTTCATATCAGAGTTAACATTCAGCCCAATGTATTAGAAATGAATTCTTGTTGCCTTGTGGTTGAGTCCGGGGTTTGTTTGAATAGACAACCAGGACGTCCCATACCACTCACGACGCACGTCAAGCAACCAAGATAAATGTGCCTTAAATTTGCATTTGTGTAATTTCTTTATCCAGTTTTCTATGAGATTTTAGTTAGTTAGTGAAAAACTATTTTATACTTTAAATGATGTAAAATTTGTCCCGCCCGTGAAATGGGGTTTTGACACGCGACACGCGATTTTTTTTTTGGGGGTGGGGGTGGGGGTGGGGGTGGGAGGGGTTCTGGTCAATTAATGAGTTTTAGAACTTTGTGGTCAATCTTATCCTTCCTTTACCTGCCTCAGCTTTAGGGAGAGGTTTAATTCCTCAAGCTAGCTTTAGGCCAGCACTGGTCCATTAGAATCCATTTGATCTTATGTATAGTTTTATATAGCTTAGAGAGTAACTTATTGTAGTTGAGTTTATTGAATGGCTTTTAAGAGCAATTTGTAGCCCCCTATATATGTTGAATTGTTCAGGGTGAAACAGAGTTGTGTTAGAAATCTATGTGTATATATATATATATGATCAAATTCATTGTGCTAGTTCCATGATTTAATGTATATGTCCCTTTTAATGGGAGCTAGATTTATCGTGTCTCATTTAGTGTTTAAGTAAGCCCACTGAAATATCACTCTCAAATTAAACTAACTGATCGGGCTTCCTGTAACACGTGAATTTGCTTAGTTCTACGTGTTCTACGATTTATCTCGTCGAAAAGTGTTTCAGTGCTATAATGTATCCACTCAAATCTGAACCAAGTTGTTCTTCAGTTTAACTCTTTATTCCCTAATTTTTGTGGAATGTAAATTTTCTAAATTTGCTAGCCTTAATTTGTTTTCTGTAAATTGTTGCCAGTATAGCTGTGACATAGCCGGCCGGGGTGGCCGAGCGGTTCTAGGCGCTACAGTCCGGAACCGTGCGACCACTACGGTCGCAGGTTCGAATCCTGCCTCGGGCATGGATGTGTGTGATGTCCTTAGGTTAGTTAGGTTCAAGTAGTTCTAAGTTCTAGGGGACTGATGACCTCAGATGCTAAGTCCCATAGTGCTCAGGGCCATTTGAACCATAGCTGTGACCTACAGGGTGTTTCAAAAATGACCGGCATATGTGAAACGGCAATAAAAACTAAACGAGCAGCGATAGAAATACACCGTTTGTTGCAATATGCTTGGGACAACACTATATTTTGAGGCAGGGAAACTTTCGAAATTACAGTAGTTACAATTTTCAACAACATATGGCGCTGCGGTCTGAGAAACTCTATAATACGATATTTTCCACATATCCACCATGCGTAGCAATAATATGGCGTAGTCTCTGAATGAAATTACCCGAAACCTTTGACAACGTGTCTGGCGGAATGGCTTCACATGCAGATGAGATGTACTGCTTCAGCTGTTCAATTGTTTCTGGATTCTGGCGGTACACCTGGTCTTTCAAGTGTCCCCAAAGAAAAAAGTCACAGGGGTTCATGTCTGGCGAATAGGGAGGCCAATCCACGCCGCCTCCTGTATGTTTCGGATAGCCAAAGCAATCACACGATCATCGAAATATTCATTCAGGAAATTAAAGACGTCTGCCGTGCGATGTGGCCAGGCACCATCTTGCATAAACCACGAGGTGTTCGCAGTGTCGTCTAATGCAGTTTGTACCGCCACAAATTCACGAAGAATGTCCAGATAGCGTGATGCAGTAATCGTTTCGGATCTGAAAAATGGGCCAATGATTCCTTTGGAAGAAATGGCGGCCCAGACCAGTACTTTTTGAGGATACAGGGACGATGGGATTGCAACATGGTGCTTTTCGGTTCCCCATATGCGCCAGTTCTGTTTATTGACGAAGCCTTCCAGGTAAAAATAAGCTTCGTCAGTAAACCAAATGCTGCCCACATGCATATCGCCATCATCAATCCTGTGCACTATATCGTTAGCGAATGTCTCTCGTGCAGCAATGGCAGCGGCGGTGAGGGGTTGCCGCGTTTGAATTTTGTATGGATAGAGGTGTAAACTCTGGCGCATGAGACGATACGTGGACGTTGGCGTCATTTGGACCGCAGCTGCAACACGGCGAACGGAAACCCGAGGCCGCTGTTGGATCACCTGCTGCACTAGCTGCGCGTTGCCCTCTGTGGTTGCCGTACACGGTCGCCCTACCTTTCCAGCACGTTCATCCGTCACGTTCCCAGTCCGTTGAAATTTTTCAAACAGGTCCTTTATTGTATCGCTTTTCGGTCCTTTGGTTACATTAAACCTCCGTTGAAAACTTCGTCTTGTTGCAACAACACTGTGTTCTAGGCGGTGGAATTCCAACACCAGAAAAATCCTCTGTTCTAAGGAATAAACCATGTTGTCTACAGCACACTTGCACGTTGTGAACAGCACACGCTTACAGCAGAAAGACGACGTACAGAATGGCGCACCCACAGACTGCGTTGTCTTCTGTATCTTTCACATCACTTGCAGCGCCATCTGTTGTTGAAAATTGTAACTACTGTAATTTCGAAAGTTTGTCCGCCTGAAAATGTACTGTTGTCCCAAGCATATTGCAACAAACGGTGTATTTCTATCGCTCCTCGTTTAGTTTTTATTGCCGTTTCAAATATACCGGTCATTTTTGAAACACCCTGTACCTAATCAATTGCAACACGTAATTGTTGGTGTTTTAACTGGTTGTGCTGCAATAATTGCAAACTTAAAGTGAAGCTTGTGGGTGATTCATATTCCCCGGTTCCTCATCCTCAGTAATACAAGAATTAAATTTTTATTTAAATCTTGTCTTAAGATTTTTCGGTGAGTTACTGGGAGAAAAAAAAGGTGCTTCTGGTTTGCTGTGGAATTCTTTAGCATTATTTAAGTCGGAATATAGCAAATTTTTTCTCGATAGAGAAAAGGTACTATCCAAAAATCAACACAGATTTATAAAACATCGTTTGTGCGGAACTCTGCCTGCTCTTTTCTCGCACGTCATCCTGCAAATCGTGGACGATGGACAACAGCAAAGTATATTCGTAGATTTCCGGAAAGCGTTTTACACAATGTCCCACTACAGATTGTTAACGAAAACCCGAGAGTACGGAACAGGTTTGCAGATATGTAAGTGGTTTGGAGACTTTTTAAGTAAGAATCTAGGTACATTGTTCTGGTTGGCGAGTGTTCATCGGAGAGAAGGATACCGCCAGGGGTGCCTCAGGGAGATGCGATGAGACCGATCTTGTTCTCTACGTACGTAAATGGTAGGGTGAGCAGCAGTCTGCGACTGTCTGTTGATGTTGCTGTAGTAGACGGAAAAGTGTCGTCGTCGAGTATCTATAGGAGGATACAGGGTGACTCAGAACTTGTTTGATGTGATGAGTCGCAGCTTCCTCGACATGTACTATTAGTGCAGATGCGGAGGAAAAACAATTCTACATGCTCACGTTAAAGTGCCCTTAACGTGCAATAGCCACTCACAGACGGTAGGTGGCAGCATTGGCAGTGGACGATATATGAAGCATCGGAAAGCAGTGCAGTAGTTGTAATGTGGAAACGGAGCGATTTATTTGACATAAAAAAGCGCTTGTTCATTGGATTTTGACCAAGGGTGGATGCATTTCCGAAACAGCAAAGTTTGCAAACTGTTCACGTGCCGCTATGGTTGAAGTATGCCATTCGTGGCAAAACGGCACTATTTAAAAATGGCGCTAAGGAAACTATGGTGCTCTACGAACATGACAGGAGTGAATGACAACTGTGGAGATGTGTTCTAACGAATAGAAGTGTAACTTTTGAGCAATGACCGTTCAGATGAAATGAGGCTACCAACAGTGAACGCCGGGCATTTGCCGCGCCGGGCATTTGCCGTGCCGGCCCTTCCTCGTACTTCTTCTGTCCACTTTCAAACAGCCGTCTCCACATCTTACTCGATGCAACCAGTACGTAAGGGACCTTCTTCTTTGATATCTTGGCGAAATAAAGAGCTTCTTTTGCGAAATCGTAATATTTATAACTTTTGGGAAACGAAAGCAATACCGACGATTATGTCAGTATGTAACTAGTTCTGCCAAGTATAAATATAGATCCCTCTGTCTGTACGGTAGCTTCCTTTCACGCTTACTGATTGCGATAGAAACAGTCCATCGGCACGGGAGCAACAAGAAAGGAACGATGTAAAGAGAATGCGAATGTACGCTAATCATTTCTTTTTGATCACTACATTTGTGCCTACTTTAATTACTACAAATCTATGCCCAAAAGACAATAAGGAAAGAAGAAATGGAAATGTGAATGCTTGAAAAGGGCATACTCGATATTAATTTACTCTCTAAAATCCGATATTCCTTGCGGCGAAATAGTAGTTAATAAAGCGTAGCGGGACAATGTTCAAAACACGACAGAAAATACGTTCACTAAATAGAGATAAGAACACCTATGATTGACATGTCATCTAAAGTCGACGTACAATTTTAAAATGTTAGAAATAAGGAAATGAAGTTATACAGAATGCTGTGCTTGTAACGTACGTTGTTGTTCTACATTGTTTAGCTCTGGTATTTACAGGGTCACAGAGAAAGCATCCTAGGTTTTGGACGGAAAAGCCGTAATTGTGATGATCTGTACTACAACAGAAACAAGAAGCACAACTTAAGGAGAAATGATGTAATGTGTGTTTCAGCTCACAAGCGACATTGAAGCAGATAGTTCCTGTGACTTAGTATGGGCAGAGGTTACATTCGACAACCGGAATAAATTAATAACTGGCTCCTTTTACCGACCCCAGGTCTCAGATGAACAGTTCAAAGAAGAGTTGAGTCTCATCACAAATACGTACGGTACTCATACAATTATAGTTGGCAGTGACTTCAATCTACCTTCCATATGTTGTCAAAAATACAATTCAGACCCAATTGTAGATAGAAAACAACTTTCGTAATTGTTCTAAATGCTTTTTTTAAAAAAAATTATTTTGAACAATTAGTTCACGAGGCCATTCAAATTGTAAATGGTTACGAAAACACACTTGACCTCTTACACACAATTAATCCTGAGCATCACGACGGATGCAGGGATTAGTGAACACACAATCGTAGTGAGACTCAATTCCGTAACAACGAAATTCACCAAAACTAAACGCGAAATATATCTATTTATAAAAGTAGCTAAAAATTCGGTTGACGTCTTTCTAAGAGACAGTTCAAATGGTTCAAATGGCTCTGAGAACTATGGGACTTAACATCTGTGGTCATCAGTCCCCTAGAACTTAGAACTACTTAAACCTAACTAACCTAAGGACAGCACACAACACCCAGCCATCACGAGGCAGAGAAAATCCCTGACCCCGCCGGGAATCGAACCCGGGAACCCGGGCGTGGGAAGCGAGAACGCTACCGCACGACCACGAGATGCGGGCTAAGAGACAGTCTCCAATACTTCCAAACTATGTAAGTGTAGACCATATGTGGCTTAAGTTCAAAGAAATAGTATCAACAGCACTCGAGAGATTCATACCAAATAAATTAATAAGAGACGGAACTGATTCCCCCCCCCCCCCCCCCCATGGTACACAAAAAACCGACAGAAAGATGCTGCAGGAGCGCCGAAAAAGGCATGTATAATGTAGACGTACGCAAAATCTCAAAGATTGGCGAAGTTTTACTAACAAGGGAACCTCCCCATCGCACCCCCGCCTCAGATTTAGTTATAATTTGGCACAGTGGATAGGTCTTGAAAAACTTAACACAGATCAATCGAGAAAACCGGAAGAAGTTGTGTGGAACGATGAAAAAATGAGCAAAATATAAAAACTGGGTAGTCCATGTGTAACATAAGCAACATTTAGGAGAACGTATGCTCAGTATCGCCGTGGTCCCGTGGTTAACGTGATGTGCATACGACGAGACTCGGAGCTGACGACGAAATTGTGTTGCTGGAACTGCTGCTGTTGTTGAAGACGGTAGCATCTTGTGGAGCCACAGCTAATTACAGGAACAGGCAAACGTAATTAATACAGCCTCTATCGCCCGTCCACTGTCCGTACTCCTGCTACTAGACATCTAGCCGGCGCGCGTTGCGAGAGCGTTAACACCACACTTCCGCACACTACAAGCGCTGGAACCCGTCTCTCTCTCTCTCTCTCTCTCTCTCTCTCTCTCTCCGCGCGCTCCGCGCAACGACTCCCTACCCAAGGTTTTTACAACGCACAAGCACTGCTATTATCGTTGCTAGTCGATGCAAATAACAATTCCTTTGGCTTTTTCCCAGAGCTTATAAGTTTCACAGTAAGACGTAGATAAATGCAGTGAAACGTCAACAGACTTCTACCTAAATTTACACAAACAGTGAAGCAATGTCCTTACTTATTAAAAGAGAGCATTTAAATTACAAATATTTACATAAAAATCAGAAAATAATTTATATCGGTAGCAGGTGCCATGCATCCTGCATTTTCGGCGCTACAGGCCCTGCAACAATCGTCGGGAAGTTCCAGATTGAAGGTGGGAGCGTTAAGGTATGTTTTCGTTACATGCCGTGGTTGATTTCGTCATTCTGAATGCATAGTGGTTCAACACAAGCATGCATCTATCCTTGGGAACCATGTCCAACCATACGCGCAGTTTCTTTGTTCTTCGGCACGACAGCATCTATCAGCAGGACACTGCAACGTGCCACACAGCTCGCGGTGTACGTGCGGGGGAGGAGCAGCAGGACGAGTTTACCGTACTCCCCTGGCCACCAAACTCCCCGCATTCAAAACCCGATCGAGAAGCTGTAAGACCATGTCGACAGGACTGTTTGCGCCACAGATCCTCAATCGAGAAATCTCCCGTTGGTGTCGGTGGTGGAGTCGGCATTACTCCGCAACCCTGTCGGTGCCTTCCAGAACTTCACTGGTTTTCTTCCTGCACGTCAGTGCAGCAGAAGGTGGTTATTCAGGCGTTTAATGTGTGGCCACGTTAACGTTACTGGATTGTGTTTAATGTTAGAATACAGCATCACTGGCGTGCAACTTCCTACAATCACACAACGTTGGAGCACAGCACGTAATAGAACGAGCACACAAGGACGTTAGTAGCGAAGAGAAATCGTCGACTTCGGTTTATACGAAGAATTCTAGAGAAGTGTAGATTATCTATAAAGGAGGGCGCGTACAGTACACCCACAGGACCCATTCTTGAGTACTCTTCTAGTGTTTGGGATCCTTACCAAGTCGGATAAAGGAAGACGTGGACCTCTTCAGAGGCGTGCTGCCAGATTTGTTACGGTATCAGCACACGAATATGCGGAAATGCTAAGTGATCTAAAATGGGAAACCCTAGACGTTCTTTTCGCTAAACACTATTGAGTAAGTTTGAGTGTAGGTACCCTCCGCCATGCACGGTGTGGTGGCTTGTGGTCTATGCATGTACATGTAAGCTTCTTCTGTTGGTATACTCTTGATTTCCTGCTTCCTTTGAATCGATATGTGCAACCAGTTCTGGAAGGACCCACAATTTAAAGCGAACCACAGTGAAACTTGACATTAACATATCAGAAATAGTTTGCAGAGGTGAAAGAAATCGTAACTCACAGAAAATAATCCTAACTGGAACTGAATGATTATAGCTCCCTCTCCCCTCTGGATGAATAAGGCAGGTGTCTGGGCTACAAAGAGTTCAGGATATTTAAGAAATCATTACATTTGTTAAATGTTGTGATGTATCAATGCATCCTCAGTGAAAGCCATGAAAAGTTCCACAAACTGTTCAGTGGAGTGACCAGTATAATGAGTACAGAATTTGAATGTAGAGTGAAACAAAAAAAAGAAAGTGATAAGGAATAGCAGAAATGAGAACAGCCAGGAATACCAAAATTCCCTCACCAATTAGACGAAATTACGGGATCCTGCTACGCTGGGAGGAATAAGATTAACACAGGCAAAGAGGGCCATGTGGCTGAAAGAAGTCTACAAGTGTCAAACATTTGCCTTAATTTGAGAACGATAATTTTGAGAATGTATGTATAGAGCACTGCATAGGTTTCTCCCTCTTCCAATGATTCATTGCCGTACATGGCAGTGAATGACGGATAGTTGGTAAACCGGAAAAGAAGAGAATCGAAGTGGTTGACGTGATGTCATAGAAGGATCTTGAAAATTAGGTGGACTGATAATGAATGATGAGGTTCTCCGCATCATCGTCGAGGAATATGGAAGACACCGACAAGAAAAACGGTAAGGATCGTAGGTCATATGTTAACACACCAGGGAATAACTTTCGTGGTACTAGAAGGAGAAACAGGGGATAAAAACTGTAGGGGCTAGACACGGATTGGAAAATATGCAGAAAATAATTGAGGATGTAAGGTGCAAGTGCTACTCAGAGACTAAGAACTGGTGGTGAGCTATATCAAAAAGGGCATGTATCCAATTATTGACGAAAGCTTACTGTTTGCTGTTGGTGTTGCAGGTAATCACCATTGACTCCAGTGTCGAGCGCTGACGACCAATTGCAAACTGACGCAAGACGCGGAACTGGATGATCCATTGCTCAAGTTCATCGCTGGCGGACTGCTCTGAAAGGTTAGAAATGCAGCAGTGAACTCCTAAAGCACCAAGAAGTGCCACTGTGAATTGATAAGTACTGATTCCGTCATGTACTTGGAATACTATGGTTGTCAAGCAGTATATGGAGAAATTATTGGTAATGTACAGGAAATGTTTGAAACATGGAAGAACTGCAATTCCGTCCCTATGAGCCCCATTCTCTGGACAGAATTTCCCCCGAGGATTTTGATCACTGTATGGTATCGAAACGCGTCAGACTGGAACCAGCCTCGTCTTCCCTTCTTCTTCATTCAGCACACGTGATCGTCGTTGTGATAACTCTAATTGATCGATAAATTCCGGTGTGTACGCAAAGAGCGGTATTATCCGTGGCAGAGCGTGATGACTGTGGAGGATTTTATCTAACTTTTCAGTTACAGAATTTATGTTGAATTCATTCTTCAGGTAGTTAGCGGGGAGTGAGAGCATGGCCGTAGCAGTTGGCACTCGCCTTGGCGTGTCCTCAGTGAGCAACGCGAGTGACCGGACGCGGGCACCACTGGGGGTGGGGGGAGAAACAGGGGGGGGGGGGTTGAACAAGGGCAGCCGCCCTCTTGTGAGTCTTTGACAAACTTAGCAATGCTCGCGGAAGAAAGTGGTAGCGTTCCGAGTTCAGTGAACTCACCCAGACTTTCGCAATGGCAAATATGAAAAGGGAGTTTTCTCCAAAGGAACATACCAGTCACGCAAACTGCGTGTGCCGTACGATAACATCGCTCTGTTGTGAAGTAGCCAAGTGGTGCCTCCACAGGCCAGTCATTTATCTCGTGCCGACGGGCCGACGGCTCCTACAACGTATACGTTGTCAAAGCGAAGTTTCAGAAATTTTTGGTGTGACGCCTTTTGATAGGTCGGGACCCAGAATGTTTGGGAGCGGTGATTTGCCACACTGCGGCAATCGCAAGTTTTTGGAATTAGGAGCTGTGACAAGTCTGCGTTCGTCGTCTTCTGAGAAAGCAACGCTGAACCATACAGCACAAAACTGGTAGGAGTTGTCGGATTGGATAAATAAATTACACGATCTCGGGTTCCCCAAAATAAGTTTTGGCGGGCTCACACTGCAAAGGAACAGGAGAACAAACTATCAGGACACGTCTTCGTGGTGTGGCGCAGACAGGACATTGAAACGTCCCCTTTCAACAATTATACATGACTGTGCTTAAATTGACACACAATATTTTGTTAGCGCAACGCAATCTGACTTTCAAAATTCCCTACAAAAGAATGGCCCTGACTAACATTAAACTATACCTTTCACAAATCACTTACCTCACAAAAATCTTCGCTGCTCAAGCTACTGCAATACAGCGAGCGCCACTACTGCCAGCTAAATAAAAGATTCAAACTATGGAAGGCACTAACTACTGATAGGGATAGTTAGCAAATGAAAGATATTAATAGAGAACGAACAATGTATTTACCTTGATATCATCATATATAAATATAGCAGTTCATGACAAATTTCAAAACTCCGCCATCTCTCTCCCCACATCCACCACTGCTGGCGGCTCACCTCCAACTGCGCAACGCTACGCGCTGTTCACAGCCAGCTGCCTAACACTACAATGGCGAGTATTACAACAATGCAAAGCAGCCACAGACTGCACACAGCACAGCCAGTGATTTTCATACAGAGGTGGCGTTACCAATAAAAAAACCTAAACAGCCTACTTACAACATTTCTTCGCGGTGTAGCCTAGAAAGAGGATACTTCTTCACCGAGAGGCGTAAAGGTAACACTTCTTCGGCGCAAGGAATAGAGGGTTTGAGTCTGAACTTGGAGAGGAGCAGTTGTCTACGCCTGAGACTTCGACTCGCCTCGTCTCCCACAACTGTGTAAGTTTCACAGCGAAACGGTGTACGAAATTCGTACGGGATGATAGGTGAGTTGTCTCAGTTTAATTAATCACTGTATGGTGATCTAGCGGCCATGATTTTACTCTTTGCAGCTCTATTTCTCTTTACTCACTGACCTTCCACTGCAATCACCACCACCAATTTAGTTTCGCGATCAATAGTCAATTAATATTATTTCTAATTTATTTGGGCTGTTCTATGAGAACTTTTCTGGCCCTTTCCTTCCGAAGATCCATAATTATCAGACGTTCATATGTGTATATGTACTAATTCGTCCGTGATGAATATTTGATACTTGTTTGTTCTGAGCAGTCATTGGAATTTGAACCAGTAAGTGCACGTGATTAGCAACTCTTGTTCCAGTGCAGTAGCTGATAGTCCCCATCACTATTTAGTAATTGTTAATGTTTCATCAAAGCACACAACTACGGTCCACGTGTTATGGTCAACCCTTTCCGTCCGCTTCCTTGTGCACAGCTGCTTTACATACTCCTGGACCATAGTGGAGGATTTGCACCTTGGGCGGGCATACTCAGAGCTTGTCTGTGCCAATCAGATCGACTACGCCCTTAACAGCAGTGGCGCCTTGCAACATTCTCACATTTAATATGTCGCGGCTCTTGTGGTCTGACGAAGCAACGCGTAACGTGTTGGACTTGAGTGACGAGCGTAGCATCCATTACTGAGCAAAATGTTAATTCAGGCACCTATACTAAAAAATGCAGTCTCGTCCAAATACCACAGTCTGATGTGCAAAGACATCAGTAAATTTCCTTGTCTTCTAAGCGACACAATGAATGTCGGATGTTACCTGAAGATCATTGTGTCACCAATTGTCACTCAGTCACTTCGCTGCAGATGTCACGTTTAAGCGAGGCAATGCAACTTTTAAACTTCACATAACTAATGAGGAGGTTTTGAATAGAATTGGGGAGAAGAGGAGTTTGTGGCACATCTTGACCAGAAGAAGGGATCGGTTGGTAGGACATGTTCTGAGGCATCAAGGGATCACCAATTTAGTGCTGGAGGGCAGCGTGGAGGGTAAAAATCGTAGAGGGAGACCAAGAGATGAATACACTAAGAAAGTTCAGAAGAATGTAGGTTGCAGTAGGTACTGGGAGATGAAGAACCTTGCACAGGATAGAGTAGCATGGAGAGCTGCATCAAACCAGTCTCAGGACTGAAGATCACAACAACAACAACACTTTAGAAAATATTGGACTGACATAATTGCCTCCCAGGAGCTCAGATCTTGCCTCTTCTAGTTTTTTGTGAGTTTCAGCAAAAGAAAACAATTATACGACCGTATCACAAACTGTGAGTGTTCTTGACGACAAAATCCGTAACGTTTTAAGAACAGCCTCTCGTGATTTCCCCATAAAAACAACGAATCATTTATGAAAATGTTTACAGAGGTTTGGGAAAAGCTGGTTCTTATGTTGACTTCAATTTGTAGTGGTAATACATGTTATGTAGTTTGTAATACATGTAAAAATAAATTTATGCTTTACAATTTCTATTCAAAGCGTGTTAGAAAGCAGTCGGTTGCTTACAAGACACATCTTTCTGCTGCAACAGATGGATGAAGAGCAGAAATGACGGCTGCTTATGCGCCGCAGTATTAGGTTCTTCCACCACAGACAAATCTGTTCGGGCAGCCCTGTTATTGCACAGGGTGAAAATTAATAAACCCGACAAGCTGCAGGGAAGGATTCCGGACAGAAAATGGAGGAAAAATGGTCGTACCAATAGGTGCCCGGAAATGCATTGTTGCACTAATGAATCACAGGTCCTCTAAGCACTTGCCGTATGTTCCTTGTCTGTTGCAGGTTCTGTGATAGGCGCAGCGTACTGTTAGCAGCAGAATGGCCCGGTGATCATGTCGGTAACAAGCCGAGATGGTGTTCGTGGACTTCCAAGCAGATGGAAACGGTCGACAGGGGGCACGGCTATACCAAAACAAGAACACTCACAGACACCAACCACATCACACAACATTTCAAGTCTTTTTTGTACGTTTGTGTGATCATGGGTACCTTCAGACTGACGAATATGCAGGGAGGTGGCGAACTATCCGTACACCAGGATTGGAGGAGCAGGTTCTACAGGATACTGAGACGATGACTAATAAAACCTCCAAATCTGCCGTGCGCACAGTTCCCCGTCTCCCCGTGTGTTCGTCTGTCTGAAAGGACCCATGTTCACATAAACGCCCCAAAAAGGGCTTGAAATATTGCGTGATGTTGTTGGTGTCTGTGAGGCTACTTGTTTTGGTATAGCCGTGCTCCCTGTCGGCCGTTTCCGTCTACTTGGAAGTGCACGAACACCATCTCGGCTTGTTCCCGACACGAATACCGGACCATTCTGCTGCTTACAGTACGCTGATTCAATCACACAGCCTGCAACACACAAGGAACAAACAGCACTTGGTCAGAGAAACTTTGATTCGTTAACGCAATGTACCGTTCCAACGGTGCATTTCCGGACACATGTTTATAGTATCTTTTTTGCTCCATTTCCAGTCAGGAATCTGTCCCTGCAGTTTCTCGGGTTTGTTAATGTTCACTCTGTAGACGACCGACGTCTGCTGTTATCCCAGCTCGTGGGTATGGATGATATATATAAAATTCTGGTTTTATTCCTTGCGGTTCTAGGCGCTTCGGTCTGGAACCGCGCGACCGCTACGGTCGCAGGTTCGAATCCTGCCTCGGGCATGGATGTATGTGATGTCCTTAGGTTAGATAGGTTTAAGTAGTTTTAAGTAATAGGGGACAGATGGTCTCAGATGTTAAGTCCCGTAGTGCTCAGAGCCATTTACACCATTTCATTCCTTGTAGTGATAAGTTTCGCTGATATCTAAATCCTGCTAGATCTCTAGTGAGTATGGTATAAGAACTGGAAATTTACACTTGCCAGAAATTTGTGTAATCGTTTATTTCTATAATCTCCTGTGGAAAGTGATCGGTTAATCTTCGCAGTCATCCTGTCGTGTCGGTGTAAAAATAAAATGTTATTTTCGAAAAGTTTCAAAAAAATGGTTCAAATGGCTCTGAGCACTATGGGACTTAACAGCTACGGTCATCAGTCCCCTAGAACTTAGAACTACTTAAACCTAACTAACCTAAGGACATCACACAACACCCAGTCATCACGAGGCAGAGAAAATCCCTGACCCCGCCGGGAATCGAACCCGGGAACCCGGGCGTGGGAAGCGAGAACGCTACCGCACGACCACGAGCTGCGGACGAAAAGTTTCAACTACATTACGTACTTGACGGCATAAAATTGACGGTCACTGCCTTTTTGTTCCAGAAGTATTACATTTAGTGTAAGAATTTGAAGAAAAGTTAAACGAGTAAACAACAGTTGTTACCAATTGTCGATGCGCGAGAATGTAACATGAAAAAAATGGCTGACAACGAGTGAAAGTTTTTGTGCCTATTTGTGGGAAGTAACAGGAGACACGTGAATTGCAGGTGTGTTAATGACGATGTTTCCATTCCATGAAAACGCCGTGTCACTTCCCTGTTGGTTGTTTCAATTAGTTCTTTTCTGGCTTATTGACAACCGTAAGATAAACTCTTTAACGGCGCTGGTTTCTGAGCAATGATACTTCACAAATCTAAATGGCCCTCATCTTTCATTTACACTTTCCGTCAGACTGTTCCCAAGCGCTTTTTCTCATTCTCTGATATTTGTGTGTCATTACCGTTCTTCAAATTCCGTTCTAGTCTTATTTCCGCTTCGTCTGTGTTCATCTTCAGCGCGCTGGCTGGCGTGTTCAGGTAGCAGCCGTACGATTTACTGCGATGAGGCTGGCCGCTCGCAGCGATTGATTGTCGTGTTTCCCATTGGCCAGCACCGGCGAACGCTGATGGCAGCCACCGCAGAACGTCGATGCGGTACGGCGGCCGTTCTCCGGTTGCGTGATGAGGGCCGTGTACCACACAACGAGCCGTCGCGGCGAGGAGGAGGGGCGAACCGGAGGGCTTAAATGAGAGCATTTTCCCCAGATAGAGGGAGAGTCGTTCACTTTTAGTTCAACTTGACACTTATATCAACATCATTCGAAATGACTGTATGGAATGCAAGCTCAAGGAAACTAGCGTGTCGAAAATCGTTGACAGGAGAAAAGCGAAGCATTCCTGCACATGTTATGAGGTATGAAGGTCAGTTTGTCAGTGGAGGGCCACAGACAGAATATTTCATGGGGTGTCTCTTATAGAGCTGGCTTGAGAAACCTTATCGGTGTTTTGATACAACATAATCTAAAGATCAAGGAGATTTCTGAATCGACACCACTTACAGCCTCTGCGCCTAACAGCAGTGCTTCTTATAGTGATACGAACATTTTAATTCATTGTCCCATGTGTTAATGAGACAATACAGGGTGTTTGAAAAAGAACTCCCTAGTTTGAAGTATATATTTAATGGGGAAATTAATGAAAAATTACATCAATGAGAACATATCATGAAAGCCGATTCCTTCAAGTTTTGTTTAATGTTAGTAAACATCAACATGGGATCTATTTGTTGCCCTACACACGTCGAGATGATATTCCACTTCTAGCCATGTGTTCACCAACATTTCAGGTGTAACTTTCCCAACCACCGCGACGGTTCTTTCCAATAAATGATTGATATCTCTGATCTTTTCACTGTACACAACATTTTTTTATGGCTGGCCGAGGTAGCCGAGTGGTTCTAGACGCTACAGTCTGGAACCGCGCGACCGCTACGGTCGCAGGCTTGAATCCTGCTTTGGGCATGAATGAGTGTGATGTACGTAGGTTAGTTAGGTTTAAGTAGTTCTACGTTATAAGGGACTGATGACCTCAGAAGTTAAGTCCCATAGTGCTCAGAGCCATTTGAACTACTGGCTTCCTTGAAAGACTTTAGCCAATGACAGATAATTTTTGCTGTAGGTGACTGACGTCTAAAATTACATTGCATTGCTGTAACTGATTCAGTTTTCACAAGCCAAATAACACACTGCGCTTTCTGTTGCGGAGTACACATTGTTTCTGAGTTGCCCTGGACTACACTGCACACACGCCTGGACTGAACTGAGGGAAGAGAGGAAAAAAACAGCACTGGTGCCGTCTCAAGTTCAAGCAGACCTGCCAACTGCAGGGGAGCCAAACTTGGAGAGCTGATGAATCAAACACCAGAAACGAGGATAGTGTATGTTATTTCGTACAGATTCTAGGACACATTAAAATTTTCAAACAAACTGTATTATGTTTTGTGAAGCGAACGAGGGAGATAACAGAAGCTCATTATGGCGCACATTTAGCGCGGCACATAGTTCTTGATCAGTTTTCCGGTGGTGGTGGTGGTGGTGGGGGGGACTTTGTACTACGTCCGCTTCTTGGGAACAGAAGTGAGAGCGAGACCGTGTAGTTAAAATTCGGCGAAGAAGACAAAGATAATATCACTCACAGGACTCGTCGAAAGCTGCTTACCAGGAAACTTAAAACAGAAAAATTCTTCTGTCGTTCTCGTGGAAGCAGCGCTCTTACAAAGATCAGTTGGGTGGCAACATGGGAGCAACCAGTGCTGGAGATTAGCTAAATCCAACCGCCTAAGAAACTCCAACGGTTTTCATGCTGGGACGAGAGGTCACTTCTAGACGGATTGAGGTAGAGATGATACGTACCGTGTAGTGTTCCTCGTGAAGGACGCGCTGTCTCAGAGGTCTCACTGTTCATAGATCTTTTACACGACCTGCCCTGATAATAGATTATGTGTTGCTACTTTCACTTGTCTTGTATTCTGGACTCTATCGAGTGCACAGTAATGCGGTCTATAGGATCAAACTGATGGCCTTTAGTCCGGAGTATTTCTGTGCACACTTTTTAGATTTATGTGGGCGATTGCTCTTTCGAATAAATCTGGTGACCGTATTTCATTCATGCAGGCACAATGGGTCACAGTAATAAATGAGCCATGGACAACTGATTAACCTCGAAGGAGACTGGCAGAGGGGCACTATCACATTCTGTTAACTAACTAGGAAAACTTTTCTGACAGGAAACATGTCAGGATTAAGAATATTTTCCGGACTAGGAAAAAGGAAGGAAGATTAAGATTTAAGGTACAGTCGACGACGAGCCCATCAGAGACAGAGAAGGAGCTCTACATTTACATCTACGTGACTGCTTTGCAATTCACAGCCGGTCGGTGTGGCCGAGCGGTTCTAGGCGCTTCAGTCTGGAACCACGCGACCGCTACGGTCGCAGGTTAGAATCCTGCCTCGGGCATGGATGTGTGTGATGTACTTAGGTTAGTTAGGTTTAAGTAGTTCTAAGTTCTAGGGGGCTGATGACCTCAGATGTTAAGCCACATAGTGCTCAGACCCACTTGAACCATTTTTTTTACCGTTCCAGTCTCGAACGGCGTGCAGGCAAAACCATTTCTCGGTTCGAGCTCTGATTTCTCTTACTTTATTACGATGATCATTTCTCTTTTTGTAGATGGGTATCGGTGAAATATTTTCGCCTTTGGAGAAGAAAGTTCGGGACTGAAATTATGTGAAAAGGTCTGGCCGCATCGAAAAACACCTTTGTTTTACTGATTGCCGCCCCAACTCGTGTATCATATTCGTGACACTCTATCCCCTATTTGACAATAATACAAAACGAGCTGCCCTTCTTTGAACTCTTTCGATGTCCTCCGTCAATCACGTCTGATAAGGATCCTGTACCGGATAGCAGTATTCTAGCAGATGACGGATGATCGTAGCGCAGGTGTCTCTTTGGTGGATTTGTTACATCTTCTAAGTGTTCTTCCACCAAAAAGCAGCGTTTGGTTGGTCTTCCCCACAACATTATCTACGTGATCGTTCCAATTTAAGTTGTTCGTAATTGTTGAATTGACAGCCTTTGGATTTCTATGCTTCATCATGCAACCTAAATCTGATACGTTTTACTACTAATGTGGATGGCATCACACCTTTCATTACATGTTCCGCTTTTCGCACCACATAGATTCTTTTTCTTTTTGAGTCATCAGTCTGACTGGTTTGATGTGGCCCGCTACGGATTCCTCTCCTGTGCCAACCTCTTCAACATAGATGTCTTGTCTAAATCATTTTGCAATTGGTTTTGTTGCAGTTGGTTTTGACCTTACGATGACTTCACTAGATGGTAAGTGACAGCATGGTGTGGAATGCTGTTGGGTACAACCGCAAATTACATCTACATCTACATTTATACTCTGCAAGCCACCCAACGGTGTGTGGCGGAGGGCACTTTACGTGCCACTGTCATTACCTCCCATTCCTGTTCCAGTCGCGTATGGTTCGCGGGAAGAACGACTGCCGGAAAGGCTCCGTGCGCGCTCAGATCTCTGATTTTACATTCGAGAAGCAATATATTCGATACCTCATCCAGAAATGCACCCTCTCGAAACCTGGACAGCAAGCTACACCGCGATGCAGAGCGCCTCTCTTGCAGAGTCTGCCACTTGAGTTTGCTAAACATCTCCGTAACGCTATCACGCTTACCTAATAACCCTGTGACGAAACGCGCCGCTCTTCTTTGGATCTTATTTATCTCCTCTGTTAATCCGACCTGGTACAGATCCCACACTGATGAGCAATACGCAAGTATAGGTGTAACGAGTGTTTTGTAAGCCACCTCCTTTGTCGATGGACTAAATTTTCTAAGGACTCTTGGGAATCTCAACCTGGCACCCGCCTTACCAACAATTAATTTTATATTATCATTCCACTTCAAATCGTTCCGTACGCATACTCCCAGATATTTTACAGAAGTAACTGCTACCAGTGTTTGTTCCGCTATCATATAATCATACAATAAAGGATCCTTCTTTCTATGTTTTCGCAATACATTATATTTGTCTATGTTAAGGATCAGTTGCCACTCCCTGCACCAAGTGCCTATCCGCTGCAGATCTTCCTGCATTTCGCTGCAATTTTCTAATGCTGCAACTTCTCTGTATACTACAGCATCATCTGCGAAAAGCCGCATGGAACTTCCGACACTATCTAATAGGTCATACTTGGCGAGTGTCCAAGAGACTGTGACCAATGTGATCTAGGTGAATGATTTTCTGCGACCTGCAGCCATGCTCTTTCTGTACAACACTCCAGACGCCATTTTTCAGCAAGACAATGCACCACCACATGTTGCTGCATGAAGATGTACCTTCTTGGTGTCACAAAATGTCAATCTTTTGCGGTGGCCCGCCGCAATATCACCAGGCTTGTCGCAATCGAAAATGTCTGGGATACCGTGAAACCACGTTTACAGTGCTGTGACCCAATGGGAACAACCACCACAGATGAACTTTGGAACCAGGTGAATGCAGCATGGATGGCTATACCACAGGATAGTATTCGCGCCTGATACGCGCCGACGCCATCACGCATGCAACAGGTTGTCAGGGCCCATGGCGGACCCTCTGCCTACTGGACAACAGGACACATGCTGAACCGAGGTGACTGAAATGCTGATCATTTCTGCAGAAGATACTATCGTATATGTCCTGTGAATATATGAACGACCACTTCCAGTCATTCAAGGTGTTCTGTTTCTTTCTGAACATGAATGTATTAACATACGCATGCAGTGCACAACTGAGCTCCATGTCGTGGTTGCCAGTTATCTCTGCGGCAATTTATGACCCATCTTTTTCTTCGTACGGGATCACTTGGAAATCTGAACATGCTAAAACTATTATACAATGATTAGTGCAGTTCACAACTGAACAACCGCCCATATTTAAGACCAGTTCTTTAATACATTTAATTAAAAACCTCCATTCGCATAGCGACTCATATGTAAACAAGTAAGAATAGCATATACTTTGGGGAAAACATAGCAGACAGTTCATCTCGGGTTATAGGAGTCTTACGGCGGGTGGTGAGTGTCTTATCGATGCGGCCGGAGCTTCGCTCAGAAGTCGAGTCTCATCAGGGGTACCATTTATGTCTCTATTCTGGCGTCTCCAAATGAAGCCTCTACTGCCGAATCTCGTCTTTAGTGTCTCAAAGTCAAGTCCCCCAAACGATGACAGCTTCTCCAGAGTCTCTCCTTGTGCGTGGCTGTGCACAGACTGGCCAACTCATGTTCTTCTGGCCAAACTAATTATTTTGCAAGTTCGTCTAACTGTTGCGTACTGTCCGCGATTCCCACCGCAGAAAGATGACAGACAGCCGTCAAGAAACTTATTCCTGGAAGGCATTCCCTCGCTTCGCAAATTGGATGTCATCCGTCAAATGTTGAGGTGCCAGTTCTTGCGGTCATGTCCATTTGTAATCTCTGCCCTTAGAAGTTCCTTTATATCTGGAAACACATGCTTTCACTCCAGCCTGACAATATGGGTTTGCATTGGCGACCACTCCGTTACCTATTTGGGCACGCTATAACGGCTCGATCAACATCCTGTGGCTTTCCAGAGCTCAAAACTGCATAGGTGTTTGCCGATCCAGTGGTTCAAATGGCTCTGAGCGCAATAAGACTTAACATCTGAGGTCATCAGTCCCCTAGAACTTAAAACTACTTACACCTAACCAACCTAAGGACATCACACACAGCCGTGCCCGAGGCAGGATTGGAACCTGCGACCGTAGCGGTCGCGCGGTTCCGGACTGAAGCGCCTAGAACCGCTCGGCCACACCGGCCGGCCAGATCCAGTGCTAGGCGATTATTGTGTCTGGGCGCCAGGCTGAGTGTCCCGTGGCCGTCATATTAGTCTGTTTTAGACATTCAAAACTTACAAACGCAGAAAAGCAGTATCCTACGACTCAAACATCAACGAAATTATAATCAGTCAACTTAAACGAAAGCCTAGGTGTAACATTTGATAGGGATATCAAATGGAATGATCACGAAAGCTGAGTTGTTGCTAACGCAGGTAGCTGACTTCGGTTCATTTGCAGAATGCTGGAAAAAATGTGGCAAGTCTACAAAGTAGACTGAGGAAACTCTTTTGCGACGCGTGATGCCCGTAGTAAATAAGAGGGACGACAAACCAAAAACCCAACACATTACCATGTCTAATACCGTGCGGGGGACCACTGGCACTCAAAACAGCCCACAAGCGTCCAGGAATGGATAAATGCAGGTTCTGCATGCTTTTCAAGGGAATCTTACACCATTACTACTGAAAAATAGTGTCAGCTTCAGTTAACGCTGATCAAAATAGTGATCACGCACTCTTCTCTCCAAAGTAGACCACTAGGCTAATTAACATTGAGATCTGATGACTGTGACGGCCATGAGGAATGGGACATTCGTCCTCGTGCTCACAGAACCAGTGCTGAACGATGCGAGCTGTGTGAACATGCGCCCTGTCCTCTAGGACCACGCCATTACAATTGGGAAACAAACCTTGTACTGTGCGAGGGGGGAAATGTGGTCGCCTAACACTTGGTAACAATATGGCCTTGCAAAGTAACCATGGAGCCCATGGTTGCCCAAATCCTCACTGAACCCCCGCCATGTTTCCACTTTTGGGACGTAAACTCGGCCAGAAATTGGAAACAGTCCGAAACAAGGAAGAGTCATCCGACTAAACGACTTTCTTCTGTTGTTCCGTAGTCCAGGTTTTATGGTTCCGGCAGCATCTTTTCCTGTTAAGGGAATTTGCATAACTTGTGAGTGGATTTAGAATTCCAGTTCACCCTGCATTTCCCTGCTTATGGAGCTCCCTTCGACTTATTTTGATGCCGACAGGATTTCCGAGCGCGATATCCAGTTCCAGCGACTTTTTCAACCGCCGTACCCTTATTTTTCGCCATAATGGTCTTCAGCTTCAGACTGTCACGATCACTCAACAAGTATATGATGAGATTCTTCAGTTTCTCCCGGCGTATTTGTTGCTCGAACAGTCCACGGGTATACTGCCGGTTCATAATGTCCAATGGCCAGAATGTTTCGGCGATCAGACATGTCACCATCGTCAGCGCACCTGACGATGGCGACATTTCTGGTCGCCGAAATATTGTGCCCGTTCGACACTATGAACCGGCAGTATACCCGTAGACTGTTCGAGCACTCAGCAAGTAGTTTCGTCCACGTTATGACTACGCGGATGATGTTCCCCCACTTTCCCTGTTTGCGGAATAACCTTCGATATGGGGCCTCTTCAAACACCAAATACTTCGGCTACCTCGGTTAGGAAAGCACCCAACATACAATTATCAACAATCTGACCACGTTAGAATTCACGTAACTCCGATATAATGCACCCACGACTTCACAGAACACTGTTCTGACCACGAGTGACACAACATTTTGCGGACAGTGCACAGGTGCCGTTTGTGGTCAAATAAAACAGCGCAACCTGCAGGCTTGGCTAGCTCCTGCCTTTATGTTCAAGCCTGCATTTCTTGTGGTGTTTCCACATTTTTGTCCAGCCCTGTAGAACAGGCGATACTGAATGGCTGCGAACAAGGGCAGCAAGGATGATCAACGGTTTGTCGTAGGTGAACTTCTCTGAGATGGGGAAGAACTTGCAGACGTTTCTTGACAGACGCCATCTATTCTGTGAAAGCCTACCTACAAAGTTTCCAGAACAACTAACACGTGAGAAATCTAGAAATAATGTGCAGCCTCCTACCAATTGCTTCTGCAGTGACCGCAACGGCACAACTAATTGCAGTGTCCAAAGGGGCATTTAAGCCTTCAGTATCCAGACGTTCCATACGCGAATAGTGACATGGGTACAGAGTGACGTGTTTGGGGAGTAGAGGACCAATGTGTCAGATTAGCATCGTTCACACAATAAAAAAAAATGATTTAAATAAACGAATGTTGCGCTCAAGTAACAGAATAACAAAAATTGCCCAAGAGCTTACTATGCAGTTATAAATGCTAGCGGATGCCCAGTTAGTTGGCTTTTACAATGATGCAAATGCGAGAAGCACTCAAATCCGGCACCACTTCACAGTATTGTTTTACAGCATCTGTCCAAATAGCGGTCATTGGTACTTCTACATTTGATTGAAATACATTTAACAAATCATTATAACCCCTTCACGAAAGTGGGCAGCTCTTTCAGGTGCCCCAAATTATGTTTTTTATTGTCCACAGCCATAAATACATATAAAATAACGTTTCAAAATACACACCCACTCAGCTTGTCCACTCGGAGTGGAGGTGAGGCTCCAGTTACCAGCTGGAACCTTGACTGTTGACCGCCAGACGAAGACTGCACCTCGCGAGCCCACTCCTTCTATATGGTTTCTGAACGCACTGCGCACGCCCTCTGTGGCGCCACGCGCGTTGCTTGGTAACAGTCAAAGAGCGTAATCACATACAATGTCTATAGGAGCCAACACTGCTCAAATGGCATGGGAAGGAACTCTGTGTGGTACAATAAGAAATATCCTCTTCACATTTCTGAATGGTTTGCAGAGTATAGTTGTATCGCGTCCCAGCAGTGTTTGTTGATTTCAAGTGTCTTGAGAAGTTATAAAAGTACTTTCATGACCGTGGAATGTTCATCAAACTATTGTGACACAGTTTGGAAGCGATGTTGTGGTGCATTTGTAACAACGACGGCGCTGCACTATTGTACATATAATAATTTTTTTCTTCTGATTTTCGATAAATTAGTGTAATCGATGTTCTGAATTCATTTCTTTTCTTTTCATGTCATTATGTTAAAGAAACTGTAAACAATTTTCGATTAAATATTAATGTTTATGTCAAATTGCAAGCAATATTATAACAAAATTGAAATGTAAGAAATGTTGAAACTGTTGTAAGATGTTAAAGTTGCAGTTATGCGCCTGGTCCATACGTAGGCAATGTATTAGGATATGTAGAATGCAAAACCTCGGGTGAATACCCTGTCTGTAGGGGAGCGGTAAAAGGTGGATGGCAGGCGAGCGCGGGAAAATGCACACGGGCGCGGCACGGCATAACGGGCTCGGCACGGCATAACGGGCTCAGCAGTAGTAGTCGGAGTTGGGCATCGGTCTAAGTAACACGTTCTGGATCGAAGAGGCTCTCCTGGAAGACGTAGTTTCATTGAGCCTCGGATGTGCCGTTTCCGGCGACTATACAGCATGGCAAAATTACATAGGCACTAAATGGAAAAATATTGCGACGCTGTGAAGAAGTAAATTGCCGATACATCAAGCTGTGCTTGTATGTGTGCTCTGCGCCTCGCCATCTCGCCGCCCGCCAACCGCCGCATCGATACGAACAGGTTGAATCTTATAGTACTGTATTCGTGTGGACCAGTGTTACTTTTGTTCCTTACTGTTCAATAACAACTTAACTTTTACCAGAACTGTCCTATCATTTAATTATCCTCATCACTAACCTAGACAGGATCCTTTCCACATGTTGTGCAATCCGAGTGTCCCGAGATGAAGATTTAAAGTTTATGTTAATAATAATTACCTGCAGACTTATCTATGTTAGAATGATGTTTAAAGAACTTTGTTGTTAATGAATATATAGGTAAATAATATAGGTCTGACAAAGTTGGAAGATAATGTTGAAATTGGTTTAGTAATGAAGGCTAATTAATTTGAGACAAAAATAATGGTAGTTAAATGAGCAAGAAATAAGACAAAAAGAGTAGTAACTCATATATTGGAAATTTTGAGTGCTTAACGATTTCGATAATCAAAAATTTCAGTACAGTGATCATAACAGTTTCAGGGTCCCCACCCCCCTTTTCTTTTCTATTCCTGTAAATTCTGAAATGTACTGAACTGATTTGACCAGCGAAGTTAAAGTCAAGATAAAACCAAAAGTTATTAGTGTTTTACCTTTTTCAAAATTGACATTGTATGTGTGTTTCGAAAGTGCTATTTCTAGGGTAACCTATGCCCGATTTTAATCAGATCAATAGACTGTACGAAGTTTGTAGTAAACATTATAGTGTATTGTTGTGTATTTATGGCTTGTTCATATTAGTACAGAAAGTGAAATTATTAGTTCAGTAGATTTTCTTGTTCTAAAATTTACCATATTATGCAGTGTTATTACATGTTGTTTTGCATACACGTACTTCAACTTGTACAGGGAAGAAACTCAATTAATGCCTAATTAGGCTGGCGACCGTTTTATTAACAAATTGGTAGCATCTGCTGTGTTGTTTCTTGTCCGTCCTAACGTGTAGTTGCACTTCAGACTTGCTTGACGTATCATTGTTGTTACTGAGTGGGTGAAAGTCTGATTTTGCCTCCATTCTGGTACACGCGGTCAACATCTATACCAAAATCCTTTCTTATAAGGTGAAGCCCGTCAACTTACATAGTACAGGTTTTAATAAGTATCGTGCGCAGTAGCGTAGTGTTACACATTGTCTTGCTGAAAGCAGAGATTACTTTACGTAGCTGTAAGAGATGAAACCACTGCACATTGTCGAACATTGGGTTTCTGAATCGTTAGTTGGAGAGGCAATGGTAGGCTTACTTGGGACCCCATGTCATCTAATGTAAACATCCACCAATCGAGAACATCTCCACCTCCTATTTGAACATTATGCTGCTGGCTAACCAGATGCATTGGAACACACAGTTTTAGACGTACTAAAACCATAAGCCTCACGTTTTCGGGCATGATTCCCGTGGCAGCGTTTGCCTAATAAGAGCGGCCAGTTCATGGAACAGGAATATGGCTGTACTTAGTACTATATCAAATTATCAGGACGAATCTTTCACCCTATGGCGCAGTAAGCACAGTTCTGAAACTTCTCAGCAGATTAAAATGTGATCGAGACTCTAACCGGACACTGACGCTCTTATGGCGTGAGTTATCCTGGCACCACTTGGCGACCAGTCCTCTCAATCTGAAGTCTGCCAGCACCTCTCTCCTTCTTTCCAAACTCCACAGAAACTCTCCTGCTCACCTTGGTGGACCAGCATTCCAAGAAATAAGGATATCGCGAAGAAATTGCTTAAAGTGTAAGATTTCAAGAATGAAAACGACACTGTGGCTGAGTGTGCGCAGAATTAAAGCTTTGTCTTTCTCTATGAAAGACGAGGTTCGTGGTTCGATTCCTGCTCTGGTACACAGTTTTAACATGCTAGAAACTTGAAATATAAGAATGTTAGTTCCCGCTACTGTAGACATTAGAAACTGTTTTGTGAAATAGATACTGCTACAGTAGCATTCAAATTCAAATGGCTCTGAGCTCTATGGGACTTACCTGCTGAAGTCATCAGTCCCCTAGAACTTAGAACTACTTAAACCTAACTAACCTAAGAACATCACACAAATCCATGCCCAAGGCAGGAATCGAACCTGCGCCGTAGCGATCGCGCTGTTCCAGACTGTAGCGCCTTGAACCGCTCGGCCACTCCGGCCGGCCTACAGTAGGAAACTGCGATATAATCCAATACGACACGAGCAGTAGAACTCTAGACGGTCAGCGCTAACTATTAATACTTGTCATCGTCTGTTCCCCACCCACCCTGATGTAAGGGGTGATACGTAAAGAACCAGTAGTTTTGTCTTAACTTGACTGACAGCTGCTGCCACAAACTCTGTCTCGGTTGTCGCTGTCGACCGCTTAACGAACTATCCTTTGCACACAGTTCGGTATCTTAATGCATTTAAGAAGAAGCGCTTTTTCCTGTGAACTTCATAAATTTTCCCTAAAAATATTATCGTGTGTGGCCAGTTTTCCTCTGCAATGAGTATATCAAATGATGCCCTTTCTCTTTTCGTTTCATAGCCACGCTACTTTCTTTTCCCTTCCTCCATTACTTCTCTCACGTTCGCCTCTCTCCCCTTCTCTCTCTTCAGATTCGTCCATTACTGCCAGTGGCCTCAGTTTAAATCTAACAGCCACCAGTTTGTACTGTTTTACTTTTCATGGCTCAATATAAACTGTGCTTTTTCATACCGTATAGGCAACGGCCTTGCCGCAGTGAACACACTGGTTCCCGTGAGATCACCGAAGTTAAGCGCTGTCGGGCGTGGCCGGCACTTGGATGGGTGAGCATCCCGGCCGCCATGCGCTGTTGCCATTTTTCGGGGTGCACTCAGTCTCGTGATGCCAATTGAGGAGCTACTCGACCGATTAGTAGCGGCTTCGGTCAAGAAGCGGGAGAGCGGTGTGCTGATCCCACGCCCCTCCTATCCTATCCTCCACTGAGGATGACACGGCGGTCGGTTGGTCCCGGTAGGCCACTCGTGGCCTGAAGGCGGAGTGCTTTTTTTTCATACCGTATTCTCTAATTTTTCTGCTATTTATATCACAGTTATTTCTAACTATTGTATCCCATATTAAACGTAAGACTTCTTATAACTTGTGTATTGTAATTAACATGATTTAAAATATGTATAATGCCTGCTTAGATGTAAGACGGGGAGTAGCTATACTACTGATGCCAGATAAACAAACCAGTAAAAAAAATAAAATGAAATAAACACCCACGTTGTGAAACGTTCAGGTTTAATAAGGAACACTGTTGTAAATGGTTTCGTGAGCGACGGCTTAGGACCAACTGCATAACTCCTAGAAAATTCAGTAACACATGTGACGTTAGAAGCAAAGCGATATATTTTTTTCCATCCGCTTTAATTACTGGTTAGGAAAGCTACGACAGATGCGAATAGCAAATGACTGCGACGAAAGTTAGTTTGGGTAGCCCTAGCTCGTTTGAGCCAACCGAGCACCGTATTCTGTCAGTGCTCATTGTGTGTAGGAAGACACAGAGGTTGAGGGGGGAGCTCAGTAGATCAAGGAGAAGGTGGCGGGGCGACACGAGAGCACCTGGCGAGCCGTAACTCCTCACTGGGGGACTGGGCTGGCTGGCGGCGCGCCATCGCCACGTCACACCTGAGAGGGCGCGCCGGTTTTTTCCACCCCTCCCGTCTCTGGCAGCGGCTTCACAGCTAATGTGCAGCCCAACTACCTGCTACTCCTCAAGAGAATAGTCGTTTATTATGCTCCTGCAGACTCTTTCTCTTTGCAGTGGATGCTAAAAGCCCTTTACGTTCTTCGTTGAGCCTCGATTCAGACCTCTATCAGCTGAGTACCCTGTCACAATGTAAACTTCCACAAATTGTACAATTTCACACAGTATAAAATGAATTACCGTATGCTCCTACTATGGTTCTGACAGGGACGGCTTTTATAGCGACTTCTCGTGCATTTTGTTTTATGGAGATTAACCATAGAAGTTTAAGCCTTAATAGCCTCTAATCATGTCTCTAGGATTGTGGCACAGAAACGGCCTAATACCTACAAAAGAAAATTCAACAAGGACGCCAATACTGGTCTTCACAGCCACCCAAAGATTCTTAAACACTATTATCATTGGGATTGTTGTTCTGATACCACAGATGCAATATCTTCCACAGACCATGGATGAATGAGTTAGTTTCTCTGAGTCTCTCTAACCAATCTAGTACCTCATTGAGACATACTTTTCGCACAGTTTTTTGTGATAAATGATTGTGTTCCTTATCTCAGCTTGTATAAATTAGGGTCAAACTTTTGACAATGTTGACTGGAAATCCCTTCCCGAGATTTTAAAGGTATCATCGATAATATACAACGAGCGAAAGATTATTTACAAGTTTTACTGAAAACAGACAGCAGTTGTAACAGGCAAAGGACCTGAAAGAAATTTTGGAAATTTGTGGTAAGGTCTTACGGGACCAAACTGCTGAGGTCATCGGTCCCTAAGCTTACACACTATTTAATCTAACTTAAACTAACTTACGCTAAGGACGACAAACACACCCATGCCCAAGGGACGACTATAACCTCCGACGGGGGGAGCCGCGCGAACCGTGACAAGACGCTTGAGACAGCGCGGCTACCCCGCGTGGCAAATTGAAAGAAAAGCAATAGTTGAGAAGGGTGTGAGACAGCGTTGTTTCCTATCTCACATGTTGTGCAACCTGTAAATTGAGCAAAGAGTAAAGAGTAAGGGAAACGAAGGGGACAGCTCAGTGGATTGCTAAGTGAAGGGGCTCGGGTACGATTCTTGGAGTGCTCGGAGATTTTTTCGGCTCGGGGACTGGCCGTTGTCCTTACGCTCGAATCCTCGTAATTGACATTCCACTACTAACATGGCGGAATAGGCACGGCCCGAAAGCCAATAAAATTCTAAGAAAGTATGGCCAGAAGAAATAAAAAAAAATTGAGGCTTACCTATTACATTGTAATTCTGTCAGATACGCGAAAGCCGGCCGAAGTGGCCGTGCGGTTAAAGTCGCTGCAGTCTGGAACCGCAAGGCCGCTACGGTCGCAGGTTCGAATCCTGCCTCGGGCATGGATGTTTGTGATGTCCTTAGGTTAGTTAGGTTTAACTAGTTCTAAGTTCTAGGGGACTAATGACCTCAGCAGTTGAGTCCCATAGTGCTCAGAGCCAGATACGCGAAAGACTTCGAATAACAGTCCAATGGAATGGATAGTTCGTTGTAAAGAGATCATAAAATTAATATCGACAAAAGTAAACCAAGGGTAATGGTGTGTGGTCGATCTGAATCAGCTGATGCTCACTTTATTAGATTAGGAAACGAGACACTGAAAGTAGCACATGAATGTTTCTGTTTGGGCAGCAAAATAACCGAGGAAGTGGTGAGGACACAAAATTTCGATTAGCGATTGCAAGAAAAGAGGAATTTGTAAACAGGTAATATAAATTTTCATTAAGAAGCCTTTTCTGAAAGTATCTGGATCTCAGCCTTGTACAAGGACGATAAGCAGTTTCGATGAGAAGACAACAGAAGCTTTTGAAACGTGGTGCTACAGTAGTATGCTTAAAACTGGACAGACAGATCGGATAGCTAACGAGGAGGTGCGCAGTCTGCGGCTGGTTGGTATAATTTTTGTCAAATTTGCTATAGCAAGGTTTTAGAACTATTTTGATGCGAAATACCTTATAATGTAGCACCATTATTACAGACTCGTCGCTTATTTTTGTTCTTATGCTCTGCTCTCCTGACTTGACATTATTTCCGGTCATGCACACTGTCACAGTTATCCCACATTGGGGAATTTTGTTACAGTGGGTGGAGGTAAGCTGTTACAATTGTAGCCTATTAAGCAATGATAAAAATTTATACAGTTTTGCACTATTTGTTGCTTTTCTTTTAAATGTAGTTTTTCTATCAATATTATAGAAAAGCCTATATTATTTTTAAAAATTACTGGCAAACTGACATTACTTCTTCTTCCACTTCACTATATATTTCTTCTGGCGTAGTGCCTCTGTCTTCTTTTTGTAATTTCTCTTGTTGCCTTCACAAGGAAAATCATAATAGTCCACTGCACGTGACATCGAGTGGCTGTTACTCTGTAGCAACTAACCCCAATAAAACTAACAAATTGCCCCATATCAGTTACAGATAAGCACCAGTTCTCAATTGTAGAGAAATTGTAAACATTTTATCACTGACCATAAGTAAGACTTTGACATGATACAGCATATACTGAAAAGCAACGTAAAAAATACGTGAAGAAAAAAATTGCAACAGGGAAACAACTTTCCTCTTTCAAACTCTTTAATATTGACAGCCCACCTTCATGATATATGCAGAGGAACTGTTTATTTCGCCGGGTGCTAAGGACTACTGCAAGGGAAGTTCATTGGTTCCAGCATTTATTGCAAGATTCGCATATAAGAAGCTGCCCAGTGTAACAACTGGCCTCAGTATCCTCTACTGAATCTCAATGAGGAGAAAAGAAACTTGTAGCACAATCTGGCAAAAGTAAAGGGATGGTTAATGGGACACAACTTCAGACATCCTCGATTTGAGGAATCATAGATTTGTTAACAGAGATGAGGTTGTGTGTGTGTGTGTGTGTGTGTGTGTGTGTGTGTGTGTGTGTGTGTGTGTGTGCGTAGCATGAGCAGGATTAAAAATTGTGGAGGGAGACCAAGGCCACAGTACGCAGGTTCAAATTGATGTGGATGCAATAGTCACGTCCACCTCCATGCTCTGTGGTCAGTATGTCAGCCTCGTGGTTCCTACTGAGGAGCTACTTGAGTGAAAAGTAGCGGCTCCAATGTCAAGAAAGCCACCAACGGCTGGGAGAGCCATGTGCTGACCCATGCCCCTCCATATCGCATCTGAAAGACACCGTTGGCAGATGATGGCAGGTTCAAAATGGTTCAAATGGCTCTGAGCACTAGGGGACTTGCCATCTGAGGTCATCATTCCCCTGCAACTTAGAACTACTTAAACCTAACTAACTTAAGGACATCACACACATCCATGCCCTAGGCAGGATTCGAACCTGCGATCGTAGCGGTCGCGCGGTTCCAGACTGAAGCGCCTAGAACCGCTCGGCCACACCGGCCGGCCAGATGATGGCAGGAGGGAAGATAATCAAATAAATATGATTTGTGAAGAGAAACGTTCATTGCACTGAAAAATATTTTGAAATGTATAAGGGCATTTCTCTTAGCATGTTAGTTGAAACATCTGATACCCACTGCAGAGGAAGAGAAAGACTATAATTTCCATCTTAGTACCGGTATGACGAATATGAAAATACGAGAACGAACCTCTCGAAGCCATATATACCTTTGGCGGGAAGAAAATAGGACTGAGATGGCAGAACTTCCGGGATTTCTTTGAGAGGAACTAAATGAGGAAAATTTAGCATTCATGGCATTCGGCACTTGACAAATATCCATGGACACTAATTTCGCGAGACTCACGAGACTTACCTCTTACATATATCTAACGTGAATATAATTTGAAGTTTGCTGCATTTTTTGTAGCAGCTTTTTAGGATCATGTCTGCCTTCCGTCCCAGTGATTGCTCACTGAAATGGAGAGAATCAATTATTATAAATCTTTAGGACACTGGACTTGTGTCAGTATGTCTTAATAGCTTAAACACTTTCACATTACTACACCTGTAGGAGGGTGTATTTACTGCAAAGTAAGCAGTAATATAAACCATATTTGAGTTTGAAAAACTGGTTAGAGCTCACATTAGAGCTGCACCAATTTGTCGTGGTATCACGTTTCTCCTAGACGATATAGATTCAGTTGAACAGAATCATCAGACACCTCGTTAAATTATACGAAGCAAAGAACCTGCGCGCGTATTGCAGAAACTTCCAGCAGATCTACTTCTTCCTAAGGGAAGAGCATTTCACTGCAGTAATAACGATGTGGTGCGTGACAGACTGCAGTGTGTTTTTGAGCTTTGATGACGATGTCTATGACTAAAGAGGGCTGCATCAGTGTGACTGCTATTGACTGCACTATTCAACCAAAGTGAATCATATCCGCAAGAAACTTTTTCCGGCTGCAGTTGGTTTGGCAATATGACAGCAACCGCAAACAATCGCTAGATACTTGTGGTTAGAATTGGGTGAAACAACAACTAAGCTTCATCCATACCAGGTGCAACATAATGAGTTGCTGACATCCCGAACGTGTTAAACGTACGTCTACCACTGTGCACGTGCCAGCTTTTATATTCCAGTAACTACTGGACAATGTGTGCTGGAGAATGTATCGTTTTTCAGTAGTTGCAGGGGCAACAGTCTGGATGATTGACTGATCTGGCCTTTTAACATTAACCACAACAGCCTTGCTGAGCTGGTACTGCGAACGGCTGAAAGAAAGTGCAAACTACAGCCGTAATTTTTCCCGACGGCATGCAGCTTTACTGTATGGTGAAATGATGATGGCGTCCTCTTGTGTAAAATATTCCGAAGGTAAAATAGTCCCCCATTCGGATCTCCGGGCGGGGACTACTCAGGAGGATGTTGTTATCAGGAGAAAGAAAACTGGCGTTAGTACTGGAGCGAAGAGTGGGGGGTTAAAAATAGTAGAAGCAGATCAAGAGATAAACGTCCAGAATTGTTACAGAGTGCCTCCAGAAACACTCTTCTGATTTAAACACTTCCGCTGGCCATCAAACTCCCCAGACCTGAACGTTATTGAGCATGACCGGATGCCTTGCAACGTGCTGTTCAGAAGAGATCTCCATCCCCTCGTACTCTTACGGACTTACTGACAGCTCTGCAGAATTCATGGTGTCAGTTCCCAGCAGCATTACTTTGGACATTATTCGAATCCATGCCACGTCGTGTTTCGGCGCTTTTGCGTGCTCGGGGGCCCTACACGATATTAGGCAGGTGTAACACTTTGTTTGGTTCTTCAGTGTATATTTGTGTGAGGTGGACATATTACATATTAATCTTACTTACTATTCATCATGTAGAATAACATGTGTTGCCGAACAAGATTATAAGCACGTTGGGCAGATGGGTCCACTTTCCCCTTCGTATTTCCTCGCCTTCAACATTCTGGAAATAGGAGGGCTCTGTCTGTCACTTCGCTGTACAGTACTGCGCGCTCGGGCATCACGTGACTGGAGGGGAGCGGAGCTGGTGCCAAACAGGTGTCTCGCGGAGAAGTTTAAGCTATAGTTTAGAAAGTCATAACTGCGTGCTGTTATCTTGCTGATATCTTGCATGTGTACTGTTTTTGCCCTGAGATTACGTGTTCAAATGTTGATGTCTCTCTCCCCCCCCCTCTCCCTCCCCACCATTGTTCATAGACCTTGACGTTGGTGGGGAGGCTTCCGTGCCTCAGCGACACAGATAGCCGTACCGTAGGAGCAACCACAACAGAGCAGTATCTGTTAGAGTCCAGACAAACGTGTGGTTCCTGAAGACAGGCGTTCTGGGGATCGGAGCGTGGAATGTCACATCCCCTTATCGATCAGGTAGGTTAGAGAATTTAAAAAGGGAACTGCATAGGTTAAAGTTAGATATAGTGGGAATTAGTGAAGTTCGGTGGCAGGAGGAACAGGACTTCTGGTCAGGTGAATACAGGGTTATAAATACAAAATCAAATAGGGGTAATGCAGGAGTATGTTTAATAATGAATAAAAAAATAGGAGCGGTAAGCTACTACGAACAGCACAGTGAACGCTTTATTGTAGCCTAAAGAGAGACGAAGCCCACGCCCAGCAAAGTATTAAAGGTTATATGCCAACTAGCTCCGCAGATGATGAAAAGATTGAGGAAATGTATGTTGCTTAAAAGAATTGACAGTTAAAAAAGATGTAAATTTAATAGTCATGGGGGACTGGAAATCGGCAGTATGAAAAGAGAAGAGAAAGTAGTAGGTGGATATGGAATGGGGGTAAGGAATGAAAGAGGAAGCCGCCTGGTAGAATTTCTACCGAAACCAGATGGCAGTTACAAGAGTCGAGGGACAAGAAAGGGAATCAGTGGTTGAGAAGGGAGTGAGACAGGGTGTAGCCTATCTCCGATGGTATTCAATCTGTATATTGAGCAAGCAAATAAAAGAAAAATTACGAGTAGGAATTAAAATCCAGGGAAAAGAAATAAAAACCTTGACGTTTGCTGATGACATTGTAATTCTGTCAGAGACAGCAAACGACTTGGAAGAGCAGTTAAACGGAATGGATAGTGTATTGAAAGGAGGATATAAGATGAATATCAAAAAAGCAGAACGAGCATAATGGAATGTAGTCAAAATAAATCAGGTGATGCTGAGTGAATTAGATTAGGAAATGAGACATTTTAAGTAGTAAATGAGTTTTGCTATTTGGGGAGCAAAATAACTGATGATGGTCGAAGTAGAGAGGATATAAAATGTAGACTGGCAATGGCAAGGAAAGCGTTTCTGAAGAAGAGAAATTTAACATGGAGTATAGATTTAAGTGTCAGGAAGTCTTTTTTGAAAGTATTTGTATAGAATGTAACCATGTATGGAAGTGAAACATGGATGATAAATAGTTTGGACAAGAAGAGAAGGCCAGCCGAGGTGGCCGAGCGGTTCCAGGCGCTTCAATCCGGAACCACGCGACTGCTACGGTCGCAGATTCGAATCCTGCCGCGGGCATGGATGTGTGTGATGTCCTTAGGTTAGTTAGGTTTAAGTAGTTCTGAGTCTAGGGTACTGATGACCTCAGATGTTAAGTCCCATAGTGCTCAGAGCGATTTAAACCAAGAAGAGAATAGAAGTTTTCGAAATGTGGTGCTACAGAAGAATCCTGAAGATTAGATGGCTAGATCATATACCTAATGAGGAGGTATTGAATAGAATTGGGGAGAAATTTGTGGCACAACTTGAGTAGAAGAAGGGATCGGTTGGTAGGACATGTTCTGAGGCATCATGGGATCACCAATTTAGTATTGGGGGGCAGCGTGGAGGGTAAAAATCGTAGGAGACAAACAGATGAATACACTATGCAGATTAAGAAGGATTTGGGCTGCAGTAGGTACTTGGAAATTAAGAAGCTTGTACAGAATAGAGTAGCATGGAGAGCTGCACCAAACCACTCTCTGTGAAGACCATAACAACGTTATGGTGATGTTTCCTTGTGAGATACGCAGACATTTAGAAACGTTCTCACACGTGAAAATAAGATTTACGCCAGGCTCAGACAGATGGGGTATATGAATCCTTCCTGGGGGATGTGGTGGTGTCAGGAAGACCCACCTGCCACTAACAATGCCAAAACCTATATAAAAATTCCGATCGATACGAGAAGGAAAAACGGCGAAAGACGACGAATGCATGTGGTATTATAACGTACAAGCGAGCAACATTACGCCAATATTTCCCCGCCACTGCCTAAATTTTGATAAATAATCAGCGGTGGGTGAGACATGGTCGGCCATGATCCCCCAGTACGTGTGGAGGCCCTCCGGGGAACGTAACTCGGGTTTGAGTGCCGCACCGTCTCGATGATGTCAAACTCCACAACATAAGACCCGGGCCATTCCATCATTCTTTCAACATCATCATCTTCTCATAACATCTCCGGGCTGTGGAAAGGTGAGGGTTGTCGTTGTGTCAAGGAAGGACGTTAAACTCCCGTCAAGGTAGGACGTTAAACGCCCCCAACCCAAAGCGAAAGCAAAGGGTGCGTGGCGCAGGGGGAGCTGCGCAATAGAGGACACCACACCAGCTGTGTCCTCACGCCGGTAGCTGGTTTGCCGTCGTGGGATCCTGCCCCAAGTCGGCAAGTGTGCTTCGCCGCGCCTCTGGTCTTCCGAGGCGTGCTCCGCCAAGCCCAGGAGGTGGTAACACAACCTGGGTGAGGTTAGATGGGTCCAGACCCCCGAACGACTGGGTGACCGGCCCGCCACCTGAGTAGGAGTGGGTCCTTGGCCGTCAGGTGGAAACTCGGGCCAGTAGGGGGCGAAGGGCGGGAGGTGCATCCGCCTCCCCGGAGTGCGGGGCATACTTGCCGGTGCGAGATAGGTGAAATCGGAGGTGGCTAGTTTGTCGAAGAGGACCAGTGCGCTGGAAACGGTGCGCTGAACCTGGCAGCTCTGAGGAGTCCTTGGTCTAGGGGCGAGGCCGGTGGACGAGCTGCACTTAGTCCCCCCCCCCCCATGCCAGAGGAGCCGGTCCGGGGTAAGAGACGTGGCTCCCAATTTTTTCGCTTGTCAAACTGGAATGATGGCTACAGAAGAGACAAGCGAATCGAGTGCGCCCTCGCGGGCTTCTATGCTAGCTGATTTCTCGCCACAAGATGGCCTGAATCAAGCGACGGAGGAAACCACGACAGAACGATTCATGAGGCTAAGCCAATTTATAGACCAAAATGTCAAGAATGGAAAATTAGTCAAGCAGCCGTTCAAACAATCAAAAATGAGCTGGCGGCATGGTCAATTGCAAGTGCCAAATTAGAGGGCAGGATAGAGGAGCTAGAGAAGGAAAATGATAGACTTAGGAAGCAGCCAACAAAGTCATGGGCTGGTGTTGCAGCGCAAGCGGCAACAAAGCCACAATCTACCAAGGATACGATTGCGAGAGTGTCGAAACGACCTGACACAGCGGTCTTTCTGCGACCACTCCCAGGACAGGACATTAAGAAAGTTCAGGAGGTCTTTGCAACTACAATAAATCCAGCTAAAGACAAGATAAAGATTAATAGAGTTAAGGCAACTAAAAATGTGGTTATCGTAGATGTTGCCACAGAGGAGGACAAAGACAAGATTCTGGCAAATCAGAAACTCTGTAAGTCAGTCCGATGCGAGCCCCCACGAAAGAGGAACCCACTGGTCATCTTATACGATGTTCCAGTCTCACTGACCAACGAAGACATTTGTGACACCTTATATCAACAAAACCTAGATGACATGAACATTGAGACTTTTATGAAGGATTTTAAATTAAGATTTAGGACAGGACCGAGGGATCGAGATGTAGTCCACCATGTGGCGGAGGTCTCAGGGGCTCTCTGGAAAAGATTGACAACTATGGGCAAGGTATACATCGGCTTTCATGCAATAAATGTAAAGGACTTCCTGGTGGTACCTCGTTGCCACAACTGCGCAGATATTGACCATATACACAAATACTGTACTAGGAAACCGGCTTGCTCCAGGTGTGGTTCTGAAGATCACCTAAGAAAGAACTGTAGTAGAACAAATGTTTGCGTCCCATGTACACGTAGAGGGAAAAAGTCCTGCGGGGCATCTGGCAGAAACTGTCCTACCTATAAAATGTTAGAACAGCGCTTAATAGCCAGAACCGATTATGGCTGACGCTGTAAGTCGAAACAGGATACCTAGGAAAAGAAAATCACCGAGCAAACAAAGAAGAGATGCCGAAAGAGCACGAAAATTCAAACAGTTCATAAATCAGACACAGAACATCAAAGAAATAACTATGAGAAGCGTAAGTACACAAACAGAACTAGCAGATGAAGCAGACAAACAAAAAACTCCCACAAAAGACACAACCAGACAGCTTGACCCTTGTAATTCTGATCCTCCACATGTCACTTCCACACTCAACCCTGAAGCGGCAAACTTTATTGCCCGATCAGTAACAACAAGGCAACCCCCCACAACAACACTAAGCACCCGCACGCCACCTAAGGACTCAAGACTCCAAGACACAAACACCGCCACCCCTACGCAAGACATCACCCCTACAGAAATTCTACAGGATAGCTCCGTTACAAGTACCACACAAATGGAGACAACAACATCAAGACTCACAGGAGTAGACCCTAGGAGAATCTACCCAAACTTAGAATTCGCTATGCAGCTTTCCCGCCTGGAGCAGCCGGCCATCCTCACTACAGCACTTCGGCACGTCGTGCGCGTAGGGCATAAATACGGAAGAAGGGTCACTTTCTCCACAATGGAGGCTGTAGACAGAATACAGCTAAGGTCAATGAACCTCCCCACTGATTTCGGAGCCCTGCGTGACTTACTTATAAAAGTGTTTGAAAGGAGAGGGGAAAAATTCGTGCTAGACGAAATATATGCACAGTCTGTCCTGGCCAATGGGCGGATTGCATCAAACTGGAACAAACCTTGGCCCGAATGTAATTTTCATACATACTTCCCATAATGCCACCAAAAGTCGTAATTGGACAAATTAACACCCACAATAGTCGCCTTGTCATGCAGGAGCTGCGGAGAATAGTGGAGGAGCTGAGACTGGATGTAATCTGTCTACAGGAGCCATACTCTCGAGCTGGGCAAATCCCCTTCATGTCAGCCTCCTGGCAAGTCATTTCCAACGGGGAAGAACCCCAAGCAATAGTAATCATCACAAACAAAGGACTAAGAGCAACAACAATAACACAGTTGTCAAACAGCCACTGTAACGTGGTGGAATTACAAACGCCTCTCGGCCTGGTCTTCATAGTAAACATGTACTTCCAGTACGGTGGGAATTTTGAGGATCACCTAGATCATCTTGCGGAAACTACCACGTTATTACAAGGCAAAAGAGTCATTATCACGGCAGATATAAATGCGAAATCCCCCCTATGGTACAGCGGCACCAGAGACGCAAATGGCGGAAAGGCTGAGGAGTTTATCATGGCCCAGCAGCTTGTCGTGGCCAACAAACCAGGAAATCCCCCCACCTATACAGGTGGAGGCGGTTTAGGGACCAACATCGACGTCACCCTGGCCACATCCAACATCAGTAGTAACATACATAATTGGAGAGTTAAGGACCAAGTCACCACAAGTGACCACAATTTAATTGTTTTTCAACTCAGTCAAGAAGAGTGCCGCTGGGACCTGGGGTGGGAAGTACAATACAACTATAATAAAACCAACTGGGAACGTCTGGCTCGAGAGTGTAGTATTCCTCCATTGCCCGAGGGTGACCTGGACGTGGATAGGTACGCCGAGGAACTGGTGGGATCAGTGGTTAGGGCGGTAAAAGCTGCTGTTCCAACTAGGAGAAGGGCCGTAGCGGCCTCTCCATCGCCATGGACTGCTGACCTCGAACGTCTGCGCCAGTCTGTCCGACGGGCGAGGAGGTATTACCAGCGATGTGCCATCTGGCCCGAAAAACAATATTGGTTGCAGCAATATAGAGAAACAAAGGAAGCATTCCAGAAGGAATTAAAACAGGTTAGAATGAGTAGCTGGGAGGATTATGTACTTAGACAACTCGAAACTGACCCGTGGGGAATTCCCTACAAGTTGGTCAGAGAGAAGATAAGGTCCCCGGCAGTCCTCTCCACTCTCAGAGAGGCTGGAAGAACTACAGAGTCCTGGCGGGAGACCGCTGAGGTCCTCCTGAGGACTCTGCTTCCAGATGATGAGGAAGACGGAGAAACAGAGACCCAGCAGCAAATCCGTAGGGCAGACCAGCAGGAGTACACCAACAACACCCGGGTGTACCCTTTCTCTGAAGAAGAAATTGCTGTAAAAATAAAATCGTTAAAAAAGGGGAAAGCACCAGGACCAGATGGTATAGTAGCGGAGGGGGTACAGTTCCTCGCCCCGCAGCTAATAGCACCTCTTACAGGGTTATACAATGAATGTCTCAGGGTAGGTAAATTCCCTAAGATCTGGAAAAGGGCGAATATGGTCATCATTAAGAAGGGCAAGGACAAAGATCCTATGGAGCCAAAGTCCTATAGACCAATATGTCTCCTAGACATCATGGGGAAACTGTTAGAGAAGCTGTTGGCTGACAGACTGATTGCACACAGAACTTTGTGTGGGATGAGCGATAGGCAATTCGGCTTTCGGCCGGGGCGATCGGCGTCTGACGCAATCGCCCTGGCGGCTGAGGTCTGTGGCTCTGCCCCGCACAAATACGTGGTTGGCATCATGGTGGACATCAGTGGCGCCTTTGACAACCTGTGGTGGCCCTCGCTCTTCTCCCGCCTGCGTGAGAAGGAGTGCCCAGGGCCCCTCTATGGCTGTCTCAGGAGCTATTGCATGGACAGGGAGGTCTGGTTATCATCGCCTAGAGACAAAATAAGCAAGACCATTACGAAGGGGTGTCCCCAGGGCTCCGTACTGGGGCCACTCTTTTGGGACGTAAATGTAGAGCCATTGTTAGAAAACCTACAACTCTGCGAGGACGTGCTAGACGTGATAGCCTACGCGGACGACCTCCTCCTGTTGGTCGGCGGCCGTAGCCGAGAAGAACTTGAACCAAAAGTAGAAAGGGCAATAAACATACTTGCTGAATGGTGTCAACAAGCCAAAATGAAGGTTGCACCAAATAAGTCAACATACCTTCTTTTAAAAGGCAGCCTAGTTAGGAATCCCACAGTAAGGATTGATGGAATTCCAGTTCTTCGGCGTCGCGAAGCGCGATACCTTGGAGTAATAATTGATGAAAAATGGAATTACACATCTCATATCGAAACCGTTACACTACGCGCAATAGAAACCTTAAACAACCTCATCAACATTGGTCATAAAAGATTTCACCTGCCACCTGCTCTTATCAAATTATATCACAACAGCATCCTTTCATCAATAGTAGGTTATGCGTGTGGGGTCTGGGCCCACAGGCTCACGAGGGTGATGCCGGCCATGGCCGTGAGAAGGGTGCAAAGAAACATGATAATGCGGTCTGTAGGTGCCTACAGAACGACACCTGGGGGGGCTCTATTGGTGTTAATGGGATTATGCCCGTTAGATATAAAAATAAGGGAACAGGCCGCATGGTACTGGGTGACTAAGGGTAAAACAGATAAGACAAGGGAAATATTAGGGGTCCAGGTAGGAAACAAACCTGCCATAAAGATAAGAGGGGAAGAGTTATGGAAAATATCTTGGGAGAACGAAGAAGCTGGCAGGAGGGTCTTTCAGTTGCTGCCAAACATCAGGGAACGACTTGGGATGACCTACTTCGAGCCAAGCAGGGGACTATTGCACTTTCTCACGGGACATGGACCATATCCGACATACTTATGTCGGTTTGGAAAAAGAGCTACACCAGCGTGTGACTGTGGCGTTCAGGATGGAACACCGGAACACATCATATACAACTGCCCGTTATATGATGATGTGGCGCATGACCTGCGATCGCAATTACCAGATCACGACACTTATGCCCTGATACGACGTGCCGATACCTTTAGTATCCTTAATAAATTGGCAAACGAGGTATCACATAAGGTTTTGCGAGAATTCCTAAGAAATCAAGAAAGATGATATCGACCCGGATTAGACCAAGATGTACTCGCCATACCGCCGGGTGCGGAGCAGGCCAGTCTCCATTGACTGGAATCCGCCGCACTACTGGACCAGGACAGCGAGTGCATCACCCACCAGGCTACGACAATTGCACTCAACTTAGACTTAGAACCAATATCATTATTAGTAGTAGTAAATTTAGAACACTAACAACACTAACAAATAGGGACTGCAGCGAAAAAACAGACTTGGCCAGCCCAGTGCCAGGGGCACGCTCACATGGGTTTAGCTCAGTGAGCAGGCCTTACAATAGTAGGTTTGTAATACCAACTGGCACACCTGTAATCGCTGCAGAATATAACAGAATAGTAGGATAGTCTAACAGATTAACCTTGTCCATAAGTTAGCCAGTTAAAATACTAAAAAAGTAGAACTTGCTGTATTTAGAAGTAGTATAATACATAGACCCACTAATTATTAAGGTGGTGGGTTATCTTTTGTATTCTTATAAAGTTGTAATGTATTGTGTTAATAAAGTTTTTTAAAAAAAAATAATCAGCATTGGCGGCCGAAGACTTCCGGCATAGGAAGTCAGCCTCATTCTGCCAACGGCCTTGTCAAAGAGGGCGGAGGAGCGGATAGAGGTTCAGGGCACTCTCTTGTCCTAGGGGTGGGAAACTGCCGCTAAAGGCGGAAGAATCAGCAATGATCAACGACATGAGGATGCAGAAGGCAATGGAAACCACTGCATTAAAGACACGTAACTTGTATCCACAGGACATGTGGCCTGTAATTGAAGAAGTGTCATGATGATCTCTCCATTGGCAAAAGATTCCGGAATAGTCCCTCATTCGGATCTCCGGGAGGGGACTGCCAAAGGGGAGGTTACCATGAGAAAAAGATTGAATAATCAACGAAAGGATAACGTTCTACGAGTCGGGGCGTGGAATGTCAGAAGCTTGAACGTGGTAGGGAAACTAGAAAATCTGAAAAGGGAAATGCAAAGGCTCAATCTAGATATAGTTGGGGCCAGTGAAATGAAGTGGAAGGAAGACAAGGATTTCTGGCCAGATGAGTATCGGGTAATATGAACAGCAGCAGAAAATGGTACAAGAGGTGTAGGATTCGTTATGAATAGGAAGGTAGGGCAGAGGGTGTGTTACTGTGAACAGTTCGGTGACCGGGTTGTTCTAATCAGAATCGACAGCAGACCAACACCGACAACGATAGTTCAGGTATACATGCCGACGTCGCAAGCTGAAGATGAACAGACAGAGAAAGTGTATGAGGATATTGAAAGGGTAATGCAGTATGTAAATGGGGACGAAAATCTAATAGTCATGGACGACTGGAATGCAGTTGTAGGGGGAGGAGTAGAAGAAAAGGTTACAGGTGAATATGGGCTTGGGACAAGGAATGAAAGAGGAGAAAGACTAATTGAGTTCTGTAACAAGTTTCAGCTAGTAATAGCGAATACCCTGTTCAAGAATCACAAGAGGAGGAGGTGTACTTGGAAAAGGCCGGGAGATATGGGAAGATTTCAATTAGATTACATCATGGTCAGACAGAGATTCCGAAATCAGATATTGGATTGTAAGGCGTACCCAGGAGCAGATATAGACTCAGATCACAATATAGTAGTGATGAAGAGTAGGCTGAAGTTAAAGACATTAGTTAGGAAGAATAAATACACAAAGAAGTGGGATACGGAAGTACTGAGGAATGACGAGATACGTTTGAAGTTCTCTAACGCTATAGATACAGCAATAAGGAATAGCGCAGTAGGCAGTACAGTTGAAGAGGAATGGACATCTCTAAAAAGGGCCATTACAGAAGTTGGGAAGGAAAACATAGGTACAAAGAAGGTAGCTGCGAAGAAACCATGGGTAACAGAAGAAATACTTCAGTTGATTGATGAAAGGAGGAAGTACAAACATGTTCCGGTAAAATCAGGAATACAGAAATACAAGTCGCTGTGGAATGAAGTAAATAGGAAGTGCAGGGAAGCTAAGACGAAATGGCTGCAGGAAAAATGTGAAGACATCGAAAAAGGTATGATCGTCGGAAGGACAGACTCAGCATACAGGAAAGTCAAAACCTTTGGTGACATTAAAAGCAACGGTGGTAACATTAAGAGTGCAACGGGAATTCCACTGTTAATTGCTGAGGAGCGAGCAGATAGGTGGAAAGAATAGATTGAAAGCCTCTATGAGGGTGAAGATTTGACTGATGTGATAGAAGAAGAAACAGGAGTCGATTTAGAAGAGATAGGGGATCCAGTATTAGAATCGGAATTTAAAAGAGCTTTGGAGGACTTACGGTCAAATAAGGCAGAAGGGATAGATGACATTCCATCAGAATTTCTAAAATCATTGGGGGAAGTGGCAACAAAACGACTATTCAAGTTGGTGTGTAGAATATGAGTCTGGGGACATACCATCTGACTTTCGGAAAAGCATCATCCACACAATTCCGAAGATGGCAAGAGCTGACAAGTGCGAGAATTATCGCACAATCACCTTAACAGCTCATGCATCGAAGCTGCTTACAAGAATAATATACAGAAGAATGGAAAAGAAAATTGAGAATGCGGTAGGTGACGATCAGTTTGGCTTTAGGAAAAGTAAAGGGACGAGAGAGGCAATTCTGACGTTACGGCTAATAATGGAAGCAAGGCTAAAGAAAAATCAAGACACTTTCATAGGATTTGTCGACCTGGAAAAAGCGTTCGACAATATAAAATGGTGCAAGCTGTTCGAGATTCTGAAAAAAGTAGGGGTAAGCTATAGCGAGAGACGGGTCATATACAATATGTACAACAACCAACAGGGAGTGGACGATCAAGAACGAAGTGCTCGTATTAAGAAGGGTGTAAGACAAGGCTGTAGCCTTTCGCCCTACTCTTCAATCTGTACATCGAGGAAGCAATGATGGAAATAAAAGAAAGGTTCAGGAGTGGAATTAAAATACAAGGTGAAAGGATATCAATGATACGATTCGCTGATGACATTGCTGTCCTGAGTGAAAGTGAAGAAGAATTAAATGATCTGCTGAACGGAATGAACAGTATAATGAGTACACAGTATGGTTTGAGAGTAAATCGGAGAAAGACGAAGGTAATGAGAAGTAGTAGAAATGAGAACAGCGAGAAACTTAACATCAGGATTGATGGTCACAAAGTCAATGAAGTTAAGAAATTCTGCTACCTAGGCAGTAAAATAACCAATGACGGGCGGAGCAAGGAGGACATCAAAAGCAGACTCACTATGGCAAAAAAGGCATTTCTGGCCAAGAGAAGTCTACTAATATCAAATACCGGCCTTAATTTGAGGAAGAAATTTCTGAGGATGTACGTCTGGAGTACAGCATTGTATGGTAGTGAAACATGGACTGTGGGAAAACCGGAACAGAAGAGAATCGAAGCATTTGAGATGTGGTGCTATAGACGAATGTTGAAAATTAGGTGGACTGATAAAGTAAGGAATGAGGAGGTTCTACGCTGAATCGGAGAGGAAAGGAATATGTTGAAAACACTGATAAGGAGAAGGGCCAGGGTGATAGGACATCTGCTAAGACATGAGGGAATGACTTCCATGGTACTAGAGGGAGCTGTAGAGGGCAAAAACTGTAGAGGAAGACAGAGATTAGAATACGTCAAGCAAATAATTGTGGATGTAGGTTGCAAGTGCTACTCTGAGATGAAGAGGTTAGCACAGGAAAGGAATTCGTGGCGGGGCCGCATCAAACCAGTCAGCAGACTGATGACAAAATTCCCCAGTTACAATAATGTATCGAAACATAATGGACGTATAGTGGCGGTAAGTTCCTATAGGACCAAACTGCTGGGGTCATCGGTCCCTAGGCTTACGCACTACTTAATCTAACTGAATCTGACTTACGCTAAGGAGAACAAACAACACACCCTTGAACGAGGGAGGACTCGAACCTCCGATCTCCGATAAGGGGGGGGGAGGGGGGGGGGAGAGCCGAGTGAACCGTGGTGAGCGGTCACAGACCGCGCGGCGGACCCATAGTCCCCTCTCCCCCTACCGTCCTCCCTTTCCTATGTCGTAGCGCGACGTATCATCACCCTCTGGCGTCCTAACTGCTAAATGACTTACGTGGCAAGGCGAAGAGGTAATGCGGCATTAGGAGGAACTAATTTGGTCACGAGACAACTGTCACACTCCGATTCAAAAATGTGTGTGAAATCTTATGGGACTTAACTGCTAAGGTCATCAGTCCCTAAGCTTACACACTACTTAACCTAAATTATCCTAAGGACAAACACACAGACACACACACACACACACACACACACCCATGCCCGAAGGAGGACTCGAACCCTCGCCGGGACCAGCCGCACAGTCCATGACACTTCGATTAAAGTATCGCGCTTTTTTTGTATGTCTCTGGGCAAGCATGGTTGGTGGACACGGAAAATGTCTTCGCGGTCAGGAACGTCGGCTTGCGGTTAACTTGATTAAATTTGTTGAGGACGAGAAACAGCAGGGATTTATTGCGCCTGCGGAGGAGGTGACAGAACGAGCAGACAAAATTTTAAATCCGAGCAAGAGGGACACGCAGCCGTGCGGAGTGGAGTTCAAGTTTTACGCCAAAGAAGGAGAACCAAGGTCCTCACAATCAGTATTCCATTGCTGATGTGGACAAATTGGTTATTTGGAAGCAATTTCTATGCTGTTATGAACAATATAAATACCAACTTTGCGGAAACTACACAGCTTTTGTCACAGAGAATTTCGAGGCTAGGAAGGAAACACTTAGAAAAATTGCCTATGGGATTTAATTTTAAAAAGTGCCAAAATAAACATGTAAAGTGCAAAGAGGGCATAATACACTAAGAAGAATGAAGCATCCCGACGTCGGGATCACAGATTTACTTCAAATTTTGAACATCTTTAGTAGGCCATTAAAACAACATAATGTGAAAGTAGTTAGGTGCACTACTCAGGCAACTCTGAGATGATTTGCAAGAGAAGTTTCACGCGTCTGTTATGTATCAGATGTATCTGTACGTGGGGGGGGGGGGGGGGGGGGGGCTGGAGTTTATGGTTTATGGTGCTCAATTTGTTAGAGTTCGAGCAGCGGAAGACGAACGTGTATGAGGCGACGGTTCGACTGCCGTTGAAACTGAACCTTTTACATTTAATTATATGACATTTGAGACACAATAGAAAATTTAAAAAAAACCACGTGTATTTGCAAGAAGTTTTAGTAAATTTCATGTTATTTGACTACTTAAAATTTTTAATTACATTCAATTATTAGGATAAAAATATTTGTAGCTATCGACAAGTAAATGAAGAAAAGCATAAGGTTTTCTTTGTATGTGTCTGTCGTGATTTGCGAAATCCCTTATAGCGTTCTGTCTGAAGCGTTCTGTCATGGTTCGCTCGTCTTCCGCAGTCGGAGGTTCGAGACCTCCCTCGGGCATGGGTGTGTTTGTTGTCCTTAGCGTAAGTTAGTTTAAGCAGTGTGTAAGCTTAGGGGCCGATGGCCTCAGCAGTTTGGTCCCATAAGATCTTACCACAAATTTCCAAAGTTCCAATGCCTTACACAGGCGATCTGGTTATGGTACCCGGAACTACTTTGCACCTCGACGCTTCGAGGTGCACACACATAGGCAGGCCGCATTTGGCAGTAAACCTGCATAGCGGTGAGACGTTGCTAATGTAGCAAGAACAAATAGCGTAGATGCAAAGGTTTTGAGTGTCACAAAATTTACTGTCGAACTACAAAAAGTGAGGGTTTGAGCGGGAGTCGAACCTTCACCTCTTACAATGCTTGAGCGCTAACCACTTGTTGTTGTTGATCTCATTTTGTTCGTTACTCTTCGTTGCATTTGTTCGGGCGGGCATCCTGCAACACTCGCTGTAGTTCATCGTTGATGCAGTCGGACAGCTTTATTTTGTTACAGAGGGCAGCTAACTCTCTGACCGAACACGCTGAGCTACCGTGCCGGCACCGCTTGGCCACCGTGAACTATAACGTCTGTTACATAACAGACGCGTAAAACTTCTCTTGCGTTTTTCTCGGAATTGTCAGTGTAATGCACCTTAATACTTGCACATTGTGTTGTTATAATGGCCTGCTAAAGGTGTATAAAGTTTGAAGTAAATCCGTGATCTGTGGCCTTCCCCTGTTAGATTGTTTGATTTGGGGCAGCCGGCCGCGGTGGTCTCGCGGTTTTAGGCGCGCAGTCCGGAACTGCGCGACTGCTACGGTCGCAGGTTCGAATCCTGCCTCGGGCATGGATGTGTGTGATGTCCTTAGGTTAGATAGGTTTAAGTAGTTCTAAGTTCTAGGGGACTGATGACCACAGCTGTTAAGTCCCATAGTGCTCAGAGCCATTTGACCCAATTTTTTTTTGATTTGGGGCAGGGGACCAAACAGCGAGGTGATCGGCCCCATCGGATTAGGGAAGTCGGCCGTGCCCTTTCAAAGGAACCATCCCGGCATTTGCCTAAAGCGATTTTGGTGAAATCACGGAAAACCTAAATCACAATGGCCGGCCGCCGGTTTGTACCGTCGCCCCCCCCGAATGCGAATCCAGTGTGTTAACCACTGCGGCACCTCGCTCGGTTTTAGATGAAACATGGATTCACAAACTATACTGTAAACGAATATTGGCAAAGTTAGACTGTACGAGGAGTATTGTCGGATGAAACTGCCGGTCAGCATTAATTGTTGTGCATGCAGGCTGTGGCATGGATTGATCATGAAGTGTTTACTTCTCAAATACGACTCAAAAATCACTCTGAAATCGACCATGAAGTTCTTTATTTATTTATTTGAGAAGAATCACATTTTATCTTTCTTTGACGAAACAAGATACACAAACTAGATGTCGACAACCGTGTTATCCTTCGTAGCAGGCTTATTTCTCAAGTATTGAACCCACTTTCTCTTACTGGTAAATACTGTCGTCCGTAGCCACGTTCTGGTGACAAAACATTCGCTAAGCCTCCAGGGACGGGGTGAACGGGGGAGGCAAAATCGACTTTTTGAAACCATCTACTGTGTAAGGTGGTGGGCAACTTAAAAGCAAGTAAAAAAGTTAATAGGATGATTAAAATCACACAGCAAAGGATTAGGAATAAAATAAATTCACTTAAGCATATGAAACTAATTACTAAAGTAATTTTGATAAAGATTTAAAAATAAAATTTTTAAAGCATCCGAACGAACTCACAACCTCTTTCTTGGTAGATGTCTCTTTTATACTCCTACGCTGCGCCACATTCAGGAGAACAGTATTGACTTTAATGGTCTAGTGCATCACGCAAATTCTTTTTGTCGATTACTCGCCATGTCTTTACCCCTTCGTTATATTTCTAGCCATGGTAAGTGTCCAAAATGTTTGATTACAAAAATGTACAACCGGTGATCACTTAGCAATTATTTTCCATAATGCCCGTGGCCCAGCGGGAGTAATACAACACAACAGTCTCACATGGACAAAGGTCTGTCCTTCAACCACCTCTTCTATCTATTAAATAAAAATACTACGAGGGAGCTGATAACCGACTGAGTCGGAACAGAACAGGCACATCTTTCATTCGTGTTGGACAAGTGACACTCGGAAACGGATGTTTGATCGGGGTAGCAAAATAGATACAGGCCACACGTGTAAACACCGTATTTGGACCTCAAAATTAGATTTTCACCTTCCACAAATTGTGTCGCTTGCAAACGTGGTGACAGACGCGCGACCTGTGACACCGACCAACTTGTAAGAACACTACAGTGTACACGAGTACCTTCAGCTCTACTTCCCCCTCCTTGTTTCTCAGGCTAAACACGACGATTCTGTCACCGTGGCAAGTTTACCCATTCGCTTTGCCGAGTAATACACACTACGTGCCGTTCGCTACACGTCGCACGTGTGTTGCATACTACGTCAATAAACACATTCGACTAACAGCGATAAGGCGAAAGCTTGGTGGAAGTCAGAATCGAGTTGGCAGGTTGCAAAGCGGCTCAGCTGGCTGTAAAGTCAGCTGTTTACTTGATAGCCTGGTGCGCGGTCGTTATTTCCGACACAAGGGACGGCTGTTCTCGCACAGCGCCAAGGGCAGGCGGTCGCACCGTGGTTTACACTCGGCGTGAGAACGAGTCGCAGACTGGAGAAGCAGAAGGTGTGGGAAGCAGACAAGACAACGATGAGTCTCTCTCTTCGCGTGTTCTGTAGACTCGGAGCCACAGTTCCGAGGGCGCTCGGGCAGTACCAGCAGCGGCTGGACGAGGCCCGACTGTGTAATGCAGGTTCTTCACTCGCTCTTATTTCCAGTATAAGGTGCAAACGTTTGTGCGGGGTACATCTTTGTATCCTTTGTGCTTCGTTGATAGAGAACATTCCAGGTTTACTGAACGGTGAAATGTGACGGACAGTACGTTTGTATACTTAATACGGGACCAGGAATGATGACACATTTTGTGAAGAGAAGCTCTGAATACGTTCCAGTATCTGTTGTGGACAATCATGATACCAGGTTGCAGCATCACGGCTAGCTAGACTGATTTCACGGAGAACGATCACTTGATAGTAGGGCTGTGACACCTAAACTACACTACTGGCCATTAAAATTGCTACATCAAGAAAAAATGCAGATGATAAACGGGTATTCATTGGACAAACATATTATACTAGAACTGACATGTGATTACATTTTCACGCAATTTGGGTGTATAGATCCTGAGAAATCAGTACCCAAAACAACCACCTCTGGCCGTAATAACGGCCTTGATAAGCCTGGGCATTGGGTCAGAGCTCGGATGGCGTGTACAGGTACAGCTGCCCATGCAGCTTCAACACGATACCACAGTTCATCAAGAGTAGTGACTGGCGTATTGTGACGAGCCAGTTGCTCGGCCACCGTTGACCAGACGTTTTAAATTGGTGAGAGATCCGGAGAATGTGCTGGCCAGGGCAGCAGTCGAACATTTTCTGTATCCAGAAAGGCCCCGTACAGTACCTGCAACATGTGGTCGTGCATTATCCTGCTGAAAAGTAGGGTTTCGCAGGGATCTAATCAAGGGTAGAGCCACGGGTCGTAACACATCTGAAATGTAACGTCCACTGTTCAAAGCGCCGTCAATGGGAGCAAGAGGTGAACGAAACGTGTAACCAATGGCACCTCACACCATCACGCCGGGTGATACGGCAGTATGGCGATGACCAATACACGCTTCCAATGTGCGGTCACCGCGATGTCGCCAAACACGGATACGACCATGATGATGATGTAAACAGAACCTGGATTCATCCGAAAAAGTGACGTTTTGCCATTCGTGCACCCAGGTTCGTCGTTGAGTACAGTATCGCAGGTGCTCCTGTCTGCGATGCAGCGTCAAGGGTAAACGCAGCCATGGTCTCCGAGCTGATAGTCCATGCTGCTGCAAACGTCGTCGAACTGTTCGTGCAGATGGTTGTTGCCTTGTAAACGTCCCCATCGAGACGTGGCTGCACGATCCGTTACAGCCATGCGGGTAAGATGTCTGTCATCTCGACTGCTAGTGATACGAGGCCGTTGGGATCCAGCACGGCGTTCCGTATTACCCTCCTGAACCCACCGCTTCCATATTCTGCTAACAGTCATTGAATCTCGACCAACGCGAGCAGCAGTGTCGCGATACGATAAACCGCAATCGCAATAGGCTACAATCCGACCTTTATCAAAGTGTTAAACGTGATGCTACGCATTTCTCCTCCTTACACGAGACATCACAACGACGTTTCACCAGGCAACGCCGGTCAACTGCTGTTTGTGTATGAGAAATCGGTTGGAAACTTTCCTCATGTCAGCACGTTGTAGGTGTCGCCACCGGCGCCAACCTTGCGTGTATGCTCTGAAAAGCTAATCATTTGCATATCACAGTATCTTCTTCCTGTCGGTTAAATTTCGCGTCTGTAGCACGTCATCTTCGTGGTGTAGCAGTTTAATGGCCAGTAGTGTACTAGCGAAAGAAACGCGTAACTCTTATTTCTATGGAAAAATATATGGAGATTTACAGACGACGTAATTCCTCTGGTAGAATGCATGGAAGGCCTAGAAGGAATGTTGAAAGGAATGAACAACATATATAGTGCGTAATATGCCTTAAAAATAAGAAAAGAAGACATGTTATTCGAAGTATACGTTTACAGCTTTGTGATCTGGAAGGGGCAACAGCGTGGAAGAATAGTAGGGACAAACCAAGAGTTGTTTATATGCAAAAAAGATAATACAGGCTGTTGTAATTTGCTGTTACGAAAAGATGAATAGGTTAGAAAAAGATAGGAAAAGAAGAGTACACCATCAAACTGGTCGAGTCACCGATGACTAAAATAATCATACGAAAGTATATAAATTTTCGGGTAAATATTTACATTAGTGTATCAGCATACATCTAGGAATCTTGTGCTCCCGCGAAGATAAGTCGTAAGATCAGTATTGCTTCGCGTGTTCCTACATTTCTACGGAATCCAAACTGGTCTTCACCGACGTTGGCTTTTACTAGTCTTCCATTGGTCTGTAAAGAATTTCGTGTTAGTATTTTGCAGCCGTGACTTCTTATGCTAGATTGAAAAAAATGGTTCAAATGGCTCTGAGCACTATGGGACTTAACATCTCAGCTCATAAGTCCCCTAGAACTTAGAACTACTTAAACCTAACTAGCCTAAGGACATCACACACATCCATGCATGATTAGAACCTGTGACCGTAGCGGTTGCGCGGTTCCAGATTGAAGCGCCCAGAACCGCTCGGCCACTAGCGGCCGGCTATGATAGGTAATTTTACACCTTTCAGCAGCTGCTTTCTTTGGAACTGGCATTATTACATTCTTTTTGAAGCCTGAGGGTATTTCGCCTGTCTCATACATCTTGCACACAAGAAGGAAGAGTTTTGTCATGTCCCAAGGCTATCACTAGTTCTAACGGAATGTTGTTTACTCCCGGGGCCTTATTTCGATTTAGGTCTTTGAGTGCTCTCTCGAATTCTTTACGCAGTATTATATCTCCCATCTCATCTTTATTTACGTCCTCTTCCTTTTCCATATTGCGCTCAGGTACATCGTCCTTAGGTAGACCCTCTATATACTCCTTCCACCTCTCTGCTTTCCCTTCTTTGCTTAGGGCTGGTTTTACATCTGAGCTCTTGATATTCATACGGGTGTTTCTCTTTTCTCCAAAGATCCCTTTAATTTTCCTCTAGGCACCATCTATCTTACCCTTAACGATATGTGCTTCTACAGTCTTACATTTGTCCTCTAGCTATTGCTGCTTAGCCAGTTTTCACTTCCCCTCGATCTCATTTTTGAGACGTTTGTATTCCTTTCCGCCTGCTTCATTTACTGCACTTTTATTTTTTCTCTTTTCATCAATTAAATTCAGTAACACAAGGATTTCTACTAGCCCTCGTCTTTTCACATACTTGGTCCTCAGCTGCCTTCACTATTTCATCTCTCAAAGCTACCCATTTTTCTTCTACTGTATTCATTTCCCCTGTTCTTGTCAGTCATTCCCTAATGCTCCCTCTGAAACTCTCTACAATGTCCGGCTCTTTCAGTTTATCCAGGCTCCAGCACCTTAAATTCCTACCATTCTGGAGTTTCTTCAGTTTTAGTCTACAGTTCATAACCAATAAATTGTGGTCAGAGTCCACACCTGCCTATGGAAATGTATTACAATTTAAAACCTGGTTCATAAATCTGTCTTACTATTATATAATCCATCTGAAGCCTTCCGGAGTCTCCAGGTCTCTTCCACTTATACAACCTTATTTCATGATTCTTAAACCAAGCGTTAGCTATATTATGTTTTGCTTTGTGAAAAATTCTACCAGGCGGCTTTCTCTTTCATTCCCTACTTCCTATCCTTATTCACCTACTACTTTTCCTTCTCTTCTTTTCCCTACTATCTAATTCCACTCCCTCATGGCTATTAAATTTTCTTCTCCTTTAACTATCTCAATGATTTTCTGCGGAGCTAGTTGGCACACAAAGTTGTACTGCTGTGCTGGGCGTGGGCTTCGTGTCTGTCCTGGCTACAATAAAGCGTTCACTGTGATGTTCGTAGTTGCTTATCCGCGTTCCTATTTTTTTATTCGTTATTTAACCTACTCCTGCTACACCCCTATTTGATTTTATATTTATAACCCTGTATTCACCTGACCAGAAGTCCTTTTCCTCCTGCCACCGAACTTTACTAATTCCCACTATACCTAACTTATCCCATCCATTTCCCTTTTTAAATTTTCTAACCTAGCTACCCGATTCAGGGATCTGACATTCCACGCTCCGATCCGTAGAACGCCAGTTTTGCCAGTGATTCGATTCCGTTCAGTGGTGCAGGCACTGCGTAAGATTAAGTTCCATAGCAGCAGTTTGTGAGATAAGAAGGCAAGCTACTACGAAAAGAAAAAGTGTCCCTTGGAATTGTGTGCTAGATAATTTGTCGGCAGATGGTTGACTATAGTAAATATCAGTTCATGGAGCAGACTGCGGCAGAGCGGAAAAACTTCGCCTAAGACGCCGATGAAAAACAGCGAACCGATAGGAATTTGACCGCACTATGAAGATATTTCCCATGCCAGAAGTACATGGTACTCAGACACGGAAATTCCGATCGCAACATATTTTGAATAAAGTGGCACCAAGAAGAAAGCGTACGCCACGCGTTCATAACCCAGTACTCCGCTGGCTGCAAAACGAACAATGAACGAACCAGTAAGCGTAATCCATACAAAAGAAGGGTAAGGGCAGGAGAACATTTTTTCACGTAAGTAGCATTGACTGGGCAGGGAAGTGGAGGGTTAGCTGCACCCTGCGCTCCGCGACTGAGCCAGACACACGGCTGCGCGACTGCTTGCTCGTCGATTCCGGAAGGTTCCGGGCTGCCAGTCCTCTGCTGTTAGCGAGGCTCGTCCCACTGTAGGCAGCAACTTGTGATTCCCACACAGCCCGTGTCTCTAGTGAAAGCCTGGCAAAACACAGTGCTGGACTTACGCATACACGCAATTCAGAAAACGTCCAGAAAGGATCCACCAACTCAAGTTCCGCGATTTCCGTTCAGGTTTTCCACCAAACACATGCGTCCGGCACATCCTTTAGGATTAGATAGGTAACCTCTCTCTAAAAATGGTTCAAATGGCTCTGAGCACTATGGGACTTAACACCTGAGGTCAACAGTCCCCTAGAACTTAGAACTACTTAAACCTAGCTAACCTATAGACATCACACACATCCATGTCCGAGGCAGGATTCGAACCTGCGACCGTAGCGGTCACGTGGTTCCAGACTGAAGCCCCTAGAACCGCTCGGCCACACCGGCCGGCTAACCTCTCTCTATTCTACTTAACCCTTTCGTGGTTGATGGGTCATATATGCCCCACTAACTTTGAGCGCCAGTTCGAGTGTCGGGATATATGTTACCCAGCTGTGCACGGTGCTGCCATCTAGGGACGACTGTACTGAACCTGAGAAAAAATCGGGACTGCACTGAAAAGGCAGGAGTGCTAGTTCTGCAAGGTTCGCACAAGAGCTTCTGTGAAGTTTGGAAGGTAGGAGACGAGATACTGGCAGAAGTAACGCTGTGGGGATGGGGCGTGAGTCGTGCTTGGATAGCTCACTTGGTAGAGCACTTGCCCGCGAAATGCAAAGGTCCCGAATTCGAGTCTCGGTCTGGCACACAGTTTTAATCTGCCACGAAGTTTCATATCAGCGCACACTCCGCTGCAGAGTGAAAATCTCATTCTGAGAACAAAAGTTGTTTGCACTGCTCGTGGTGTACCACTTTGTGCCACACCATGTTTTTCCAAGTTTCATGGAATGTAAAGTTTTGTAAGTATTGGTCGGGTATCATGAAAACTGAAATGTAATGAATATTTTTTACACTGGCTCTACACAAATAAAAAGATTACATGCATGTATAATTTGTAGTTATTTTATTCTCCACAAAATCCAGTTTATGGCTAAAAAAAAAAATTACAAAATCAGTCAGCAGAAAAGGTATCTCGCGTTGGTTCATGGGACATGTGTGTCCCACTTCCTGTTGTGAAAAAATGGAAAACTTAAAAAATATTTTGGTGGTGAAAATATAATAATGGGGCTGAAAAGAAAACGTTATCACCTTAATATTTTAAAAATCTGTAAAAAAATGAATTTTATCCATGAAAGGGTTAAAATATGAAGAAGCAGGAGATCCGTTTTGCGATGTAATGAGTATCATGATAGAAGATTCATTACTCACAAGTTCGTTGTTTACCTAACAGAAAATTGTATTGATCTGGCAAGTGAATCTTTCTCTTCTTGTATTTGGGCACACGTGTCCCCTGCGCTTTGGAGAACTACAAGTCTTGTGTGAGAGTTTAAATTTTCGTTTTAACTTTTTGCTTCAATTTGTTTACCTAAAATTCACATTTTTTAAACGGAAGAGTACATCATCTCATATTCGGCTAAATAGCCTCGCCTCTGGTTACGTATCAAAAACTGACAAGAAAATCAAAGAAAGACATGTATTGGTTATGAACAAATTGCACAATGGCAAAATTGTAAGTCGACAGATTGGACTTATTGAAATATGTTTCGTACGAAGCTTAAGTGTTATCCTTATATATATTCACGTTGTATGCATTTTTTGAGGTTTGCGATTCTATTACACTATTTATAAAACAAGTTTTCAGCTCGGTCACTTTTGTTCAGCAGTATTTATTGGTCTAATCCGGCGTACTGCCTTACAATTACTTGTACTTTAATTTTCACTAATCGATTTCTGTGAAATGTAATGAGGTCTTATTTGCTTGGTATGCCAGCGGGGTTATGAACGGAAGTTTGTCGCTGTCCAGAAATATTTGTAATAAAATTAGGTAGGAATTATAACGAATAAAAACTAAATAATCATTCTGTATAACATGTGCCATAGCATAAATATAGTTATACAAAAATAAAGGATACACAGTAACTTAAATGCACATGAATTAACGCACAGGATAGAAAATATATTGAAGGATCGACGCTTACAAACAGCATACACAACATGAAACACACTCCAATAGCACTATTTCATATCAACATAAAAACGAGGCAACTAACGTAGACCAGGTATATACCAGTTAGAGTACAAGTCTGCAAATTAGTGTTTTTTAGGAAGACAAACAAAAATTTTCGAAACAATGCACGAAGGACATATAAGAATCTGAAGGTATAAAAAAAATTCAGTCATCTCTTATTGAACATCTATAGTTCGATCCGCGAACAATGGCGGTTGGTACAGGTCGAGACACGGGCAGGAACTGCATTGTTGCCAGTCCCAAGCGACAGTTGCGGTGCGCGCATACAGGTATTTAGAGTTCGTTGAAAGCGTGTATCCAACGAATTATGTCTCTCACTTGCTTGTGCAGAATTTTTCGCTTACTGTCACTATCAGCCATGATAATTTGCAATAAATAAAATAAAAAAATCACTAAATAGCTACCTGCAATCACGTTCAAAGCTCGCATTGATTATGGCATGCGCAGCAAATCGTTCAGAACACTAATGAACGCTCATTGGCTGTAGCTCAATGAGTGACGTAGGTGTGCAGTACAAGCCTAAACTCGATCGCGATCGTTCGTGACTCCAACTATGGTAATCATGGAAGTAGTCGTGAAAGTTATCATTAACAACCACAAAAGAAATATGCTAACATTACAGTAAAATTTCCACACACAAAAAAGCTTTTTAATGTAGAAGAAAGTAATAAATGACCAAATGAATACAAGTAGCAACTCATTGATCATTTAGCCACTGAAAAAATGACAGAGATACAGAACAGAGAGTGACAGTAAACAGTTTCCTAATCCAATAACCCTAACACCACCATTTACACTTTTTTTTAAAAAAATTGCATACATATACAGATTATGATAAAAGCCAGTATTAGTGATTTGCCCCCACTTTAATTCCCATCGTGCACAAGTGCCTCCCTGCCCCACGATAAAAAGAAACAAGTAAAACTGCTCAAAGAATTCTGAATTGCATAAAGCCAAGACAACACATAAAAACGCCAAAATAATCCACAGAGATAGTTGCGAAATAAGTTCACAGTTTGTACTGTGTCATTCATACATACAGCACAATCTCTCTCTAGCAGCCTGTTCCTTTATTAAGTAGGCCTAGATATAAGTAATGTTTTATTATAGGTATGTGTGCGCTCATTTCACTGCCAACAGTTAAAAAAAATGCCTGTGCAATATGCGCACAGGTTGCTTGAATAGAACGTCCGGGGCTGTACGAGGTAACTTTATCCTGTCCTGATACTGAGAATGTGCATGGATTTTCTATGGCTCGAATGCTCGCTCAAAACTTTCCGAATGTTCACTTGAGTTCAAAGACCGACAGGCGGAATTTTAGTTCTTCGAAACAAAATCACAGGTCACACACATAAAGTACGGGGTTTGGTAATCGTCATATAGGCCTGTATTTGAACGTTTTCAAGTACATCACTATGTCATAAATCTCGCGGTTGCTCAACATGAAAAACATCTTTGCAGATCTCAGTGCCAAGTCTGACGATGACGGGAGCTGGGACTGATTCCTCCAGACCCCTCAGTGCAGTCGCCCTCACAGGTTTAACGCGCGCGAACTTTCTTGTGGTTGGGCAAGTTTCATCGTAGCCAATCAGCTTTCGATTTTGATTCATACCATCCCCGTTTGTCTGTCCTGCACCAATCTCGTTTCAAAGTTACTTTAGACGAAATTATTACATAAGAAGTTCCAGATAAACAAATAATAACAAATTAATATTTTCATCAGTTATCGGAAGGACTGAAGCAGGTACTATTATTACGAAGGCCCATAAAACTGGCTGCTTCACAGTTCACAACTTCCCCTATGTATGTGAATTGCAGTCAACATCTCACCGATTACCACGCTTGTATAAACTGACTGGAGTGCAACTACAAATTTTCACTCGTCACTTACATGCCACACATTCCTCCGTTTACTTAAGCAATAAAACAAGTGAATTTGCCATTATGTAACAGAAATCATGATGCCAGTTAAATGAAAATTATTACGCAAAATTAGATTGTATTACGAGAAAACTGTTTTTCCCTATTACTAAAACACTACATACGTCAGACTTCTTCACTGACTTTTACTAAACTAGTGAACTTGTCAGGAAGTTACTTAGTAACGAAATCTCTAAGTCCCGTGTTTAATGTAATTTTGTGTATCTTAGATGGTTCAGATGGCTCTGAGCACTATGGGACTTAACCGCTGAGGTCATCAGTCCCCTAGAACTTAGAACTACTTGAACCTAACTAACCTAAGGACATCACACACATCCATGCCCGAGGCAGGATTCGAATCTGCGACCGTAGCGGTCGCGCGGTTCCAGACTGTAGCGCCTAGAACCGCTCGGCCACTCTGGCCGGCTGTGTATCTCAAAAACTAATCTAGATAATTCATATGGTCATAAGCTACTAACATAACAAACAATCATATGAAGTTTCATCTCTTTTGGTGTATGATAAAGCGTAATGTAATTTATAATGATAACGTAATACAACGAAGCCCCAAAGAAACTCGTTTAGGCATGCGGTTTCAAATACAGAGAAATGTAAAGAGACAGAATATGGCGCTGCGAACGGCAACGCCTGTATAAGACAACAAGTGTCTAGCTCAGTTGTTCCATCGGTTACTGCTACTCGGCGCACGAGCATTGGGACACAGCATCTTCGAGGTAGTGATGAAATGGGGACTTTCCCGTACGACCATTTCACCAGTGTACCGTGAATATCAGAAATCCGGTAAAACATCAACTTTCGACATCTCTGCGGCAGGAAAAAGATCCTTTGCGAACGGGACCAACGACTACTGAAGAGACTCGTTCAACGTGACAGAACTGCAACTCTTCCGCAAATGGCTGCAGATATCAATACTGGGCCACTAACAAGTGTCAGCGTGCGAGACATCCAACGAAACATCATCGGAGCCGAGTGGGCTTTCGGAGCCGAAGGCCCACTCGAGTACCGTTGATGACTGCACGACACATAGCCTTACGCCCCGCCTGGGCCCGTCAACACCAGCACTGGTCTGTTGATGACTGGAAACATGTTGCCTGGTCGGGTGAGTCTCGTTTCAAATTGTATCGAGCGGATGGCGTGTACGGGTATGGTGACAACCTCGTGAATCCGGGGACTCTGAATGTCACCAGGAAACTTTTCAAGCTGGTGGAGGCTCTATAATGGTGTGGGGTGTGTGCAGTTGGAGTGATATGGGACCCCTGATACGTCTACGTACGACTCTGACTGGTGACACGTACGGAAGCATCCTATCTGATCACCTGCATCCATTCATGTCCATTGTGCATGTCGGCGGACTTGGGAAATCCCAGCAGGACAATGCGACACTTCACACGTCCAGGATTGCTACAGGGTGCCTCCAGGAACATTTTTCTGAGTTTAAACACTTCTGCTGGCCACCAAACTCTCCAGACATCAACATTATTTAGCATATCTCGAATGTCTTGCAAAGTACTGTTCAGAAGATATCTCCACCCCCTCGTATGCTTAAGGATTTATGGGCAGCCCTGTAGGATTCATGGTGTCAGTTTTCTCCAACACTACTTCAGATGTTAGTCGAGTCCATGCCACGTCGTGCTCGCGGGGCCCTACAAGAAATTAGGCAGGTGTACCAGTTTCTGTGGCTCTTCAGTATATTTCGTCATTTGTAAGCTAGCGACACTGCAGGGTGGCCCATGCGAGCAACATCTGTCATATGACTCATTGCAATCATGGAGCTAACTATCGTCTAATTCTATGTGGGCAGTATACTCGTACGTTGCTACGTCACCCAATGTCGTTCTGCTTCTATTGACTACCGTCGTCTTATACATTACGAAGCTTCTGTTGCCTATTCACACTGACTATACAACGTGCAAACGTTATCCACCATTTTCCATTGCGATCAATAAATACAAACTATGGGCGCATAGAGAGACTGTATAGGATTAGTGTCAGAGAGGACACCATCAAGCCAGCTAAAAGACACGAGCATGGAAAGAGTGGACGTCTGTTGCTGCGTGTTCCGACTCTGGTACGGTTGCCCCAAAGTTCCGAGAATATTTCGTAAGGTGAATGCACGTGCCTTCTGGCATTCGGAAACGAGACGACATGGCCCGTTGCCACTGTTGGCAGTCACTGCCCGAGACGGCTGCAGCGCCTGCCAAATGAAATGGGTCGCCAAGCTGAACCGAATTTCTGGTCTGGGCATTAGGCCTGCACAATTTGACACGGCTGGTCTTAGCGCACGAAGCCTTCGAAAAGAGAAAATCAACAAAGAAGCAATGCAATATTGCGACCATTTCCTTATATTAGTCACGCTGTTACATAGTAATGATCACGACTGATTCCACAGCAGCCAGTCTCTTGATTCGAGCTTCCTAAAAACCGTTTGCAAGTTATTGTTAGAGAGCAGCTGGTATTGTATAGATTCTGGCGTAAACACGTTTACATGGTTTATTGTTGTTCAATAGTTGCCTGACAGCTGAAGCTCTATGTATCAACTGGAATAAGTATCCCATTATAAACCCGCAGTACTTAACCCGTCTCGATATTTATAGTAGAATAACGCGGAAAAACAGAACCTGGAGAAAGCACCATCAACAACGGCAAATCACTGGTAAAGCGTTCACTGTAGATCTTGCTCCGCAAGCCTTTGGTCGATGAATGGGGAAAGGTATCCGGTATTCTTTGTACTATAGGGTGGTTGTAGTTAAACTTTCAGTACCTGAGAGGTCCCCATTGAGAACGAGTGATTGTTGGGCAATGAAACGTTTCTGAAACATTTGTAAGGACAAAATGGTTGAAATGGCTCTGAGCACTGTGGGACTTAACAGCTATGGTCATCAGTCCCCTAGAACTTAGAACTACTTAAACCTAACTAACCTAAGGACATCACACAACACCCAGTCATCACGAGGCAGAGAAAATCCCTGACCCCGCCGGGAATCGAACCCGGGAACCCGGGCTTGTAAGGACACACGGAAGAGAAATCACTAATGAAGCATTGGAAGAAACACATTTTAATTTCAATATGAAGAGTAACGTCTGTCAATTGCGTACCATGTTTACGTTCCAGGTTACAAACGTTGTTCATCTGCAACCCTACAGCATTGGATCACACTAAAGCGTGTTCTCTGCTGCCTGAAACATCTCAGGTGGGATGCTGGCTACCTCCCTCGCTACGCTCATCTTCAGCCTCGAATGTGTATATGGCCCCGACGATAAACCCTGTCCTTCAGGTAACCCCACAGCCAGATAACATATGGGTAAAAATCTGGCGATCTTGGTGGCCACCCAGTTTGAAACGATCGGCCAGTGATTCGGTTTTCTCCAAACGTGTTACGGAGTAATCGAGTGACCTCTCTCCCGTAGAACAGGGCTCACATGTTGGCTAACCAGACCACAGTGACGTGTGCCTTTCACACTGCATGCCCTTGGTCCTTGGTGTCCGGGTTGCTCAAAGAAAAGTGGACCAATCACGAACTATACTGTGAAGCCACACCACGCAGTGCCGCGTTCACTATGTTGGGGAACGGCAGGAACATTCGTTGGCGGCGACGATCCCCAAATGCGACAATTGCCTGTTTTCGCTGCCCCAGTGAGCGTAAAGTGTGCTTCATCACTCCACAAAATGTTTCAAGGCCACATGTCGTCAACTTCAACCCTTACTAGAAACTTGAGAACGAATGCCACTCGAATATCTGCGTCACGCGTCAAACGTTGGTGTGAAGTTTGTACGGATACCATTTCATAATTGTTCGCAGCACTTTTCGAACGGTGGTCAACTGTCGTGATACAGATCGTCACTGATTGAAGATCGCACATTGCGTCAAATATTCTCAGCCATGACAAACGTAACTTCTTTAACAATTTCTGGAGCTGTTTTTCGTCGGCCTCTTCCAGGAGCAAGTCCAAAATCGCCGGTAAATTCGGGCTCCCAAATTCTGTTCTTTAACCACTGTGCAGAAAGAGGACGTCACCGTATTCCATCAATGTGTCGATGCTCACAAAGAGCAGCAGCGCCATTGCTGTTGTTTTGATAAAACAGCTTTACGAGTAAAGCCCTGCTCACCTTGTCGAGACCCATATCGACTGTCTGCTACTGTAATGCACACTAGAGTTGGCGCTCTACCAAAACTACTGTTCGGTAGTTTTGGTACAGTACATAAATGACGTATTAAATGGTAGCACTAACGGTACTATTGGTAGCATGTGAGAGAGAGAGTATTTTTTGTGTTTGTTTGTTTTGCACGTAATTAGAACCGCACATCTTTCAATGTTATTCCATTGTATATTTTATATCCTTGCAAGACATAAATTGCATTTAATAAATGAAAAAAATAGTTGCTCGTGTAACTTCTGCTCCTTTATGTGACCAAAACAATTACTTCTTATGCAAGTACAATTTACATGCAGAAACACTTGTATATAAGTATTATTGTTATTTCGTACTCAACGGAACGTTCTTTATCATGATGAAAGTCAAGAGTTTCCTGTCACTTCTGGAAATTGAGGAAGTTCTTTGGCAATCATTGAAAGCTCGACATATTACTGGAATTGATGCGGCTTACAAACCAAGAATCTTTCATAAAATAACAGAAATATGTTTTATGTAAGCTCGACGAAGTATTGAAGCAGTGTTTAATATGTTTTTGTTTTGTTTTTTATTTTCCTTTTTTTGTGGAAATTGCGTTTTCTACCGCTATATGATGAATCTACATTGGCTTTTTGTTTATCTTTACTGCAACATTCGTCTGTTTCACGTTACAAATAAAGAGTTTTCGAATAAAACCTGAATTGAACAATGACAACTTCATCTTGTTGCTATAAATTGCTGTTTATATTTAAGTAATTGTCAGGAGGTTAAGTATGCAATAGCTTCTAGACGGTTCACTATTTCCGGTTTCTAGAGGAATCTAGTCTCAACGGTCTTGCCGCAGTGGTAGCGCCGGTTCCTGTCAGATCACCGAAGTTAAGCGCTGTCGGGCTGGGCTAGCACTTGGATGGATGACCATCCGGTCTACCGAGCGCTGGTGGCAAGCGGGGTGCACTCAGCCCTTGTGAGGCAAACTGAGGAGCTACTTGAGAAGTTGCGGCTCCGGTCGCGGAAGCTGACATACGGCCGGGAGAGCGGCGTGCTGACCACATGCCCCTCCATATCCGCATCCAGTGACGCCTATGGTCTGAGGATGACACGGTGGCCGGGCGGTACCGTTGGGCCTTCATGGCCTGTTCGGGAGGAGTTTAGTTTTAGTTTATTGGAATCTAGTAAGACACTGTTCGTATATGCAAATAAAGCGGTCGAAGTGAGAAAACGTCATAACTGAAAAAAGCTTTTAGGAAAACCGCCGTAGTCTACATTTACTTGCGGTAGTCTACGTTAGTCTACCATAGATTTATAACTCTAGTTCAAAATGTTCAAATGTATGTGAAGTCCTATGGGACCAAACTGCTGAGGTCGTCGGTCCCTAGTCTTACACACTACTTAAACTAACTTATGCTAAGAACAACACATACACCCATGCCCGGTGCAATGCGGCACTAGTGCAGTCGGGTTGGAGCAGTGAGGTCTGCGTCGACATGGCTCGCCCGACCATTGCCGCCACGCATCACTTGAGCCGGGCCACGGTCTTGGTGGACCGTCAGTCGGTCGTCCTACCGGACGACGCGTTTTGGCTCGCCGATCGTTCATGAGTGTGTGTGTGTGTGTGTGTGTGTGTGTGTGTGTGTGTGTGTCCGATCGCTAAGAGCTCCGTGCCTCACCGACCCAGGACGTCAAAGTTGAGTGGTGTCTTAAGTATCCAAGCCACGTCCGTTCATGTTGTGTCGTTCGTTTCGGTGGTTCGCTGTTAGGGGAGCTTTTCCTGTGAGCAACACCGAGTGTTTATAGTGGTGAAATCGAGCCACCGTGCGGTGGAATTAACTACATTTATTAACTGTTATTCAAGTGCACCAGCAGATTTTCTGTGGTTATCTGCCCTGGCCACTGACGTAAATTCAGGCAGTGTTCTTTTGGGTGGATTTAACTATGTTACCTTATTTCAAATTCAAGTGTACTAGCGGAATTTTTTGCCTTGGGGCCGTTAGTGTTCCGGTTACCTGCCCTAGCATCTAACATAATTTTGGGCAGTGTCCTTTCTTCACCTGTTGTCGTTGTCCAACACGGTGTGTAGTTTTGACAGCTTAATACATATTCCATTGTGTGTAATCACGTCCGTGACAAGAATGAAATTTTCACTCTACAGCGGAGTGTGCGCTGATATGAAACTTCCTGGCAGATTAAAATTGTGTGCCGGACTGGGACTCGAACTCGGGACCTTTGCCCTAGTTCTGCAAGGTTCGCAGGAGAGCTTCTGTAAAGTTTGGAAGGTAGAAGACGAGGTACTGGCAGAAGTAGAGCTGTGAGGACGGGGCGTGAGTCGTGCTTGGGTAGCTCAGTCGGTAGAGCACTTGCCCGCGAAAGGCAAAGGCCCCGAGTTTGAGTCCCGGTCCGGCACACAGTTTTAATCTGCCAGGAAGTTTCACGTCCGAGACAGTTTGGTCCTTAAGTTCATGTACTGATTGGTGGCTAGCAATACGTTTGATCGGTCGGTCCGTGATTGTCTCTTGGTTGGGTTACCGACGGATCAAGTGTAGTTGGGCCCACCACCTGTCTCATCTAAGTGAACGTTTATGTTGGGAGGGCAGCCCCCCCACACCACTGGAGGCGTCAGAGTACCGTTGTCTACATGTCACTTCATGAGTGTTTCATGGTCTGTTGGTAATTCATTATAGCCAATGCTTTAAAAGAAAAAAAAATTGTGTTTTATGTAAAGGAATGGCCTTCGGCCCGTATAAGTAAGTTTGAATTCTGGCAAGTGGATATTTTGCTGAAAGTTACTGTTCTTGTGCTATCTTTTCATTTAGTGAGCTTTCGACCAGTTTTAAAACTTAAAGGTTAAGGTTTTATTGAATTTTTGGAAAATCAACTGTGAGCCTTCAGCCGCTTAAAGCCTTATTCTCAAAATTTCCCCTTAAGCGTAAACATTGCGGCTGTCTGCCTTAAAAAATATGGTAACATATTTTAAAATTTTGGATTTTAATTGTGGACTTCAGCCTCTCTTCCCTCTAATTCCTAGTACCAAGCCCATATTCTCCCGCAAAGTTTCCTTCTACTCTTTCTCCTACAGCCACATTCCAATCCTCTATGACTATTAGATTTGTATCTCCCTTTACATACTGAATTACCCGTTCCATATCCTCGTATATTTTCCCTGTTTCTTAATCTTCAGTCGTCGACATGTATACCTGAACTATCGTTGTCAGTATTGGTTTGCTGTCGATTCTGGTGACAAGAGCCCTTTCACCGAACTGTTCACAGTAACACAATCTCTGCCCTACCTTCATATTCGTAGCGACTCCTACTCCCGTTATATCATTTTCTGCCGCTGCTGATATTACCCTATACTTCTGTGACCAGTACCTTCGCCTAACTCCTAGTCACGGCAGTAACACAACTAACAAAGCAGATCCTGCAGCGCACAGTCTTAACATCAGTTCTACAAAATTGGGTGCTATTAGGGTTGATAATTTTTTGTCTACACTAGGTCAAGTAGCGAAAGTTGAATTAGAACTGTGCAATATCTGAGCGATTGGTACGTGGAAGGGAGCAGTATGCCCTTGGAAACTAACGAGAAGAGAGGTTGTGAAATTTTAAGAGCGACCGTCGCATGCTGTATGCCTCCGCTACTGAAGCACATCGTTTTATTGTTTACTGGGCGTCTCCGTAACTTACTTCTACCGATTATAGGCATCACGTATTTACCGTGACGAAACATGAAGCAATGTATCAAATAATTTGTGTGGCATAATAGATTATTATTTGTGACCATTGTACTCGACAAAGACCACTGTATGAAGAGCTCACTTTACTGGTGGCACGATACTTTGGGAAGAAAGTTAAGCGTGCAGCGCATTCTACATCTACATGATTGCTTTGCAATTCACACCTAAGAGTTTGTCAGAGGATTCACAGAACCAGTTTCGGACTATTTTTTTTATTGACCGTTCCAATCTAGACTACCGCTTGGAAAAAAACTGAAGGAGGTAAGCCGTTATATTCTGCGGTATCAATTGTTGCATGCTCCCCATGTTTCTTACACTAGCACATTCAGGGCATTCTGAATTAAACAATTTCTTTTATAAATGTGCCCTTTGAGAACGAGTTCATTGTACAGTATCACTTTAACAAACACATTCAATAACTGCTTTACACGTTTCTTCTAGGTAACCAGTGTTCACATCACTTTCTTAATTAATGGTGTACACTCGATGTTTTCATTTGTAAATATTTACTATTAAAAACAGTCTTGATCACGATTTATTTATCAAGGTGACCGGTTTCGACCACTACTGTGGTCATCTTCAGACCATTGAGTAGGAACCTCTTTCTGTTGGAGAATCAGCATTCAAAAGTAATTTTTATTTGTAGGTAGTATCTGATACAGCTGGATTCGAAAAGCAGGAGTATCGAAAACACCCAAAAGGATAGGAGAAAATGGACGGTTGCGAGGGTAGCTGACGTTATTTCGGCGATTACAAGTCCATTTTACAAAGAACTTGGCAGTAGGGCCCCTCTGGCCTGGACGCATGCACAGGTTCAACTTCTTCTCTTTCTTCTTTGCTTTATGTAACAGGCAAATTGCCTTTTGCGGTATTCTTTCTCTTGTATGGTCTTTCGGCATTTTTCCTTCCAGTACAGTTATCATTAAAAACCGTTACCGGAAGTATTTCTCCACTCGCATGGTCTGCCTGTTCCTTCCATTTTCTCCTATTTTTCTTTATTTTTAAGTTACATATAGCATCGACATCCTCCACTGAAATTAAGGGAATTATAAATATACTGAAAAACAAGAGATAGTGTGGTGTTGATGGAGTCTCTAACAGAATTTTGAAGTGTTGTTCTAGTTCAATAAGTGGAGTCCTTAGTGATATACGTAATGCTTAGATGGCACAGGAAATTTTTCCATACAGATTTAAATACGCAGTTGTCAAACCTCTTTATAAGAAAGGGGACAAGAGTGACTTAAATAATTATAGACCAGTCTCATTGCTGACTTCATTTTCTAAAATATTCGAAAATGTTATTTAGTCAAGACTAGTCTCACATTTAAGTGTAGATAATGTACTCAGCATGTCACAGTTCAGATTCCGAAAGGGTTACTCGACTGAGAAGGCTGTCTACACATTTACCCATCAAATAGTACAAGCCCTAAATAACAAATTATCGCCAGTTGGTATTTTTTGTGATCTTTCCAAGGCATTTGACTGTGTGGATTATGTCACACTTTTAGAAAAACTCAGGTTTTATGGAATTGAAGGTTATACACACAGCTGGTTTGAATCATGCTTAACGAACAGAAAGCAAAAAGTTGTGCTGAATAACACAAATAATGTTGTAAGGGTGGAAAATTCCAGTGAATGGGGAGTTTTCACAAAGGGAGTCCCACAGGGTTCAATTTTGGGTCCTCTGCTGTTCCTTATTCATGTGAATGACCTCTCACTTAACATTCAACAAGCAGAACTAGTACTATTTGCAGATGACACGAGTGTTATAATAAATTCCATTCCAGAAAAAGCAGCTGAAGATACTGTTAAGGATGTCTTTCAAAGAATTATTAAGTGGTTCTTAGAAAATGGACTTTCCCTTAATTTTGAAAAAACTCACTATCTCCTGTCCTGTACACCGAATAGTCATAACGACAATTGATGTAGCATATGACCAGGGCTCAGTTAACATGGTAGATTTCTCAAAATTTTTGGGTGTTCACATTGATGGCAACTTGAACTGGAAGAAGCGTATTACCGAGCTTCTCAAACAATTAAGTGCAGCTTCTTTCGCTCTTCGTATAATCGCTAGTCTTGGTAATAACCAGATCAGCCTTCTAACGTACTTTGCATATTTCCACTCAATAATGTCTAATGGAATAGTTTTCTGGGGTAACTCACCATTTAGACATAAAGTACTGATTGTACAAAAGAGAGCAGTGAGAATAATTTGTGGTGTGCACCCAAGGACGTCATGTAGGCACCTATTCAAGGAGTTAGGTATTTTAACTGCACCATCAGAGTACATATATTCGCTAATGAAATTCGTTATAAATAATCCATCTCAATTCGCAAAGAACAGTGATGTTTATACGTACAACACTAGGCAGAAATGACCTGTCCTATCCGTTATTGAAGCTGTAAGTTGCTCAGAAAGGAGTACATTATTCAGCAACAAAAATATTTGATCATTTGTCCAACAACATAAAGTGCCTGGCAGGTAGTAGATCAAGTTTTAAATCTAGCTTAAAATCATCTCTTTTGTACACTTCTTCTGTTCCATGGACGAGTTTCTGTTTCAGAACTGGTAAAATAATAATATAAAATAATAATCTGTACCTCTAAATGTAGTTGCATGTATAGAACTAAAAATTTCATTAATATTAGCACTATTCGTGTGTGTGTGTGTGTGTGTGTGTGTGTGTGTGTGTGTGTGTGTGTGTGTGTGTGTGTGTGTATCTTGTAATCTGACTTGTTCCACATCATCACCATATCTATAAAATAATCGTGAAAATGATCTACGGAACATAACTAAACTAAAATACATTCAATATTGTCTGCATGAAAATAGAGCATAGAGTTCTTTGATTGTACAAAATTTTAATAAAGCATTAAATATTATTTTAAAGAATTAATTTATTGTGATAAGGAAACATCCAACTTCAATATACTTTGGGAAGTAACCATATCCTGCAATTCTAGAAAAAAAAAGATCTTAATCATAGAACCCATCATCATATTCGAAAAAGTCACACAGAGGAGCACGTGCAGTAGGCGTATCCACCAACATTCTCTTGTATCGTTCCGAATCGTTCTGCTTATACTGTTTATCACCAAACAGTTTGTCGAGAAGTTTCCTCACATCTTCAGTTTTCTCGGTTAACAATGGATGAGATGGCTGTATTTCATGTAGACTTAATTCCATGAGTTTCCTTGAGCTCCATCCTCTCATCTGTACTGATTGAAACACCTTTGTCTCAATTTAAATTCTGTAATATTTACAGGTTTATATGAATTTCACGTTCATCATGTTAGGTGTAGTTAATATGTATTCGTTTCGTTTCACTAGTTTTTTCTTTAACGTCTTGCAATACTTTGCAAGTTACTTAACATCATACACTTTCCAGTCGGTGCCTAACACTTTAAAATTACCCGGTGTTCTAACACATTAGCATATTCTTGTTTGGAAATAACTATAGGCATATTCCTCAGATTTCTTTTTACGGTACCGAATACTCGGTCTGCTGGCAAGTAGCTATGACCTCTCACTGGCTATGTAGTTATAATTTCTTCAGTGCCTGTTGTTCTCAGCAGAAAACGAATAAGAATGTGCTGTACGTAGTTATTTTTGTTATGAGCAGCACATCGATCACTAAATAATCCAATTTTCTTCTTATTCTCCAAATCTAACGAACGCAAATGATGTAATACAGCATTGGATACCTTTGTTGCGCCTCAGTCAGCGTAATGTTCAGTCTCTGCATGAAATACTGATGATATTTCCTCAGGGTCAGCAATGCAGAAATTTTATAGACTTATTTGTGTCCTATAATATGCCTTTTGAATGGAGGTATTGGGAAGAGGTTGTAGTTCTTGTAAATCAAAACGTAATCTGATTGTATCTGGCTGTTGATTTACTGGAAGATATTCATAAAATGCATTAGCAAGGAATTTGTGCGCTCCTTTTACCACCATATACTTCGATTTTTCTGGGTTGTTGAACCGGTTCAAATGGCTCTGAGCACTATGCGACTTAACTTCTGAGGTCATCAGTCGCCTAGAACTTAGAACTAATTAAACCTAACTAACCTAAGGACATCACACACATCCATGCCCTAGGCAGGATTCGAACCTGCGACCGTAGCGTGTTGAACCGGTATTGAGTAGCATATTTCATGACAAGTGGATTGGTCGTGGAAGCACCATACCGTGGCCTGCACGTTCACCGGATCTGACGCCCCCGGATTTCTTTCTGTGGGGAAAGTTGAAGGATATTTGCTATCGTGATCCACCGACAACGCCTGACAACATGAGTCAGCGCATTGTCAATATTGTCAATGCATGTGCGAACGTTACGGAAGGCGAACTACTCGCTGTTGAGAGGAATGCCGTTACACGTATTTCCAAATGCATTGAGGTTGACGGACATAATTTTGAGCATATATTGCATTAATGTGGTATTTACAGGTAATCACGCTGTAACAGCGTGCGTTCTAAGAAATAAGTTCACGAAGGTACGTGTATCACATTGGAACAGCCGAAATAAAATGTTCAAACGTACCTATGTTCTGTATTTTAATTTAAAAACCTACCTGTTACCAACTGTTCGTCTAAAATTGTGAGCCATATGTTTGTGAGTATTACAGCGCCATCTGTCACAAACCGAAAAAAGTAATCCAACTAAAACACTCATTTTTCTTGACGTACTACACGAATACTTAATAAAAAATGGGGGTTCCCATTCAAAAACGCAGTTAATATCAGTTTGACCTATGGCAGCGCCATCTAGCGGACCAAACATAGCGCCATCTGGTTTCCCCCTTCAAGCTAGACAAGTTTCGTTCTGTGTAGTTTTAAGTTTGATGCTTATTTGTGATATATTTGGCCCGGTCACGATCAATGGACCACCCTGTATACTTGCATAGTTTATAGCCAGAACTGAGTAGAATACTGTGGCGTTGAGTGGTGAGTCTCGTTTCTGTTTGTGGCTGTCAGGTAGATCCCATCGACCTAGTGATTCTAAGGGACCCATTCATCTGCTCCTACAATCATGTTACCAGCTACTACTGAATAAGGTAACAGGACCGATATGGTAATTGTTGCAAGGAATCTAAATTTTGTGGTTATAATGATGAACCCATCTTGTCACATTCTTCATGACGAGGATATCAAATAACATATTCCTTCATGATAATGAGAGACAACATACTGCTGTTCATAGCACAGATTCCTTGAGTAACGTACAGACTGGCGTGTCAAGTCCCATGGTTTATAACTGATAGAGAATGTATGGGGTATAAAGCGAAGATGTATTCTTTCATGTCAGTGTCCAGCCAGCGATATCCGCCTGCTTAACTGTGTGGTAACATGTTTGCCTACCATGCAGCGGGCCTGGGATCGATTTCCAGCCGGGTTGGGGATTTTATTCGCTGGTGAACTGGGTGTTGTGTTGTCTTCATCATCACCGACACACAAGTCGGCCACTTTAGCGTCGCCTCAAACAAGACTTGCAACTCGACGGCCGAACTTCCCCTGTTGGGACCTCCTGGCCACCGATGCCGCACTATCATTTCACTTTTCCAGCCAGCAGTCTTCATGAACTGACCAGCATGTTTTCCAGGAAGCGAAAGAAATTCATCGAGGTGACAGAGACTGTTTGATTCAATGTCAAAACGAATACAAGAATAAGTGATTTTCTTTTTTTTTTTTTTTTTTGCGGGAGGAGGAGGAGGGGGGGGGGGAGCAAGGGGGTGGCAGTCTCACCGCAGACTGATGTTGATAATCAATTGTGAATGGACTATTAATTTAATACCCATTGTTTTTAGATATCAAACTTGTAAATCATCGTCGTGAAACACTTTTCACTTCCGCCAGTGTACACTACTGGCCATTAAAATTGCTACACCACGAAGATGACGTCCTACAGACGCGAAATTTAACCGACAGGAACAAGATGCTGTGATATGCAAATGATTAGCTTTTCAGAGCATTCACACAAGATTGGCGCCGGTGGCGTCACCTACAACGTGCTGACATGAGGAAAATTTCCAACTGATTTCTCATACACAAGCAGCGGTTGACCGGCGTTGCCTGGTGAAACGTTGTTGTGATGTCTCGTGTAAGGAGGAGAAATGCGTACCATCACGTTTCCGACTTTGATAATGGTCGGATTGTAGCCTAACGCGATTGCGGTTTATCGAATCGCGATACTGGTGCTCGCGTTGGTCGAGATCCAATGACTTAACAGAATATGGAATCGGTGGGTTCAGGAGGGTAATACTGAACGCCGTGCTGGATCCCAACGGCCTCGTATCACTAGCAGTCGAGATGACAGGCATCTTATCCGCGTGGTTGTAGCGGATCGTGCAGCCACGTCTCGATCCCTGAGTCAACATATGGGGACGTTTGCAAGACGACAACCATCTGCACGAACAGTTAGACGACATTTGCAGCAGCATGGACTATCAGCTCGGAGACAATGGCTGCGGTTACACTAAACACTGCATCAGCGGGAGAGCCTGCGATGGTGTATTCAACGACGAACCTGTGTGCACGAATGTCAAAACGTCATCTTTTTGGATGAATCCAGGTTTTGTTTACAGCATCATGATGGTCGTATCCGTGTTTGGCGACATCGCGGTGAACGCACATTGGAAGCGTGTATTCGTCATCGCCATACTGGCGTGTCACCCAGCGTGATGGTATGGTTTGCCATTGGCTACGTCTCGGTCACCTCTTGTTCGCATTGACGGCACTTTGAACAGGGGACGTTACATTTCAGATGTGTTACGACCCGTGGCTCTACCCTTCATTCGATCCCTGCCAAACCCTACATTTCAGCAGGATAATGCACGACCGCATGTTGCAGGTCCTGTATAGGTCAATGGTGGCCGAGCAACTGGCTTGTCGCCGGCCAAAGTGGCCGTGCGGTTAAAGGCGCTGCAGTCTGGAACCGCAAGACCGCTACGGTCGCAGGTTCGAATCCTGCCTCGGGCATGGATGTTTGTGATGTCCTTAGGTTAGTTAGGTTTAACTAGTTCTAAGTTCTAGGGGACTAATGACCTCAGCAGTTGAGTCCCATAGTGCTCAGAGCCATTTTTTTTGAACTGGCTCGTCACCATACGCCAGTCACTACTCTTGATGAACTGTGGTATGGTGTTGAAGCTGCATGGGCAGCTGTACCTGTACACGCCATCATAGCTTTGGTTGATTCATTGCCCAGGCATATCAAGGCCGTTATTACGGCCAGAGGTGGTTGTTCTGGGTACTGATTTCTCAGGATCTATGCACCCAAATCGCGTGAAAATGTAACCACATGTCAGTATAATATATTTGTCCAATGAATACCCGTTTATCATCTGCATTTCTTCTTGGTGTAGCAATTTTAATGGCCAGTAGTGTAGTTTTAGAACCGCTATCCGTAATAAGTGCCGACAGCAACCGTACAGGCAATGTCGTGATGCCAGGCAGTTGAGAGGTGCAAGGCTCCAGCGATGATCAGTGGTGAACTGCTCCCAGTAAATCCAGATGACGTCTCGTGAAGGTGGGAGGTCACGCTAGACATGTTCCTCGGTGGAGCGCCCGCCAACTTGTGCCATAAAACAGCCTCGCGTGTAGATGCACCCAGAGAAATGTCTGCGCTGCAGCTGCCCCTGGGGATGGGCGGGCGAGGGAAGGAAGGAAATGGTCAGGGCAGGCCCGACCTTCCCTTAGGCGTGCTGAAGCTAGGTGGGTCGTTAGCGGGCGATTCGCACGCGCGGAGCCCTCACTGGGTAGCTAAATATAGTCGTGCCAGCGCCGACCTGAGCCGTGCGGGATGGCGGCGCGGGAAGACGCCTCGCAACTGCGCAGTTAGGCCGCCGTTCTCCTCGCCAATCGCACTCTTAGCCGCTGTTCACGGACTACATCCCAAACACTGTCAGACAAACAGCCGGCACAGATGTACGAGCCACTTTGCCGCTTAACAATCGGGCTAATCTGGCAGTGCTATCCTAACCCGTAGGTTTCCAGGAGCTTCACCGCATAGCGACGCTGTCTGTTACAACTATGTGTCATGGTGACAGATGCAGCTACTAAGTAGTATCTTAAATATGGAGAGGAAAAGTACCACAATGCTAATATAACAACGTTTACTATTTTCTCGAACCTTCTCCTGGTGGGAATTACTCATTCTGATTTTTGTAGCTAATAACGTCCTGAGGTCCGAGGTTTTCAATGGCCAGGCCCACATGTTGCCAAGGTTGTTCTGACAATGCTACAAAAGACCCTCCATACAGTACCGGTCTCTCCCCACACGATTGCCGGCCGGAGTGGCAGAGCGGTTCTAGGCGCTACAGTCTGGAGCCGCGCGACCGCTGCGGTTGCTGGTTCGAATCCTGCCTCGGGCATGGATGTGTGTGATGTCCTTAGGTCGGTTCGGTTTAAGTAGTTCTAAGTTCTAGGGGACTGATGACCTCAGATGTTAGTCCCATAGTGCTCAGAGCCATTTGAGCCCCTCCCGATCGCTTTGTTTTTAGAGCCCTGAAGACAGACATTCAGACAAAGAGGTGCACATCTGGTACATTCATCGTCATGTCGGCAACTGCAAACATTTTTCAACAAAGGCACTGACCATCTTGTCTCACAGTGTGATAAATGTATTAACAGTTATGGCGATTATTTTTTAAATAAAAAAGTTATTTTTTTCCATCTGTTTCCTTTTTATTTGACCGCCGCTTACATATAAAGAACAAATATAAAGAACAAGAGCAGTTCTATCACTCATTCCTGATGAACACTCACTGTCGAGGAAAATGTACCGGGTTCTCTTACTGAAGAAGTCTCCGAGCCACTCATATACCTGGGAATCTAATATACATATTCGGACCTTCGTTAACAGCCTGCAGTGGAGCAATGTGTCAAACGTTTTCTGGAAATTTACGAATATGAAATCTGTCTGTTGAATATCCACGGTTCGCAAGATGTCCTCCAAGAAAAAGGCAAGCTGAGTTTCGCACGAGCAATGCTTTCTAAATACGTGCAGATTCGTGGACAGAAGCTTTTCTGTCTCGTGGAAATTTATTATTTTTGAACTCATAGTATGTTCTGGAATTCTGCAGCATACTGATTTTAAGGATATGGATCTATAATTTTGCAGGGCCGTTGTTTTGCCCTTCTTACTGACAGGAGTACCCTCCGCTTTTTTCCAATCGTTTGAGACTTGCGCGCCGGCCGAAGTGGCCGTGCGGTTAAAGGCGCTGCAGTCTGGAACCGCAAGACCGCTACGGTCGCAGGTTCGAATCCTGCCTCGGGCATGGATGTTTGTGATGTCCTTAGGTTAGTTAGGTTTAACTAGTTCTAAGTTCTAGGGGACTAATGACCTCAGCAGTTGAGTCCCATAGTGCTCAGAGCCGTTTTTTTGAGACTTGCGCTGGACGAAAGATTCGGGATAAATGCAAGGTAATGCAGTGCCGTATGTGAAACAGAATTTGGATTCTATTCGGAACAGACCACTCATTTGTTTTCGAGTCTTTCAGTTAATTCACACTGCCAGGGTTGTCTAGTTCTATAACCTCCATACGGGAGTTTCTGCGACGGTCAAATGATTTATGTCTATACTATCTCCCTATCTCTATTATACACAAATCAAAAAAAAATTTTGCGTCACCCCAGTTCCCAGAACTCCTGAAGATAGACGTTGACTGTTGATATTGTTTCACAGGCACAGTCCCATTGACTGTTGAGAGATGTCACTAAACCCGCCCAAGTATGTAAACAACCATGCATGAGCAGCGCCTATTAGACGGAGGGGGTCCTACAGCCCATCAGTTCAAGTTTTCAACCAGGAAGGAGGTACACGGCTCGTATTGTCTGTAGTTCAACCATGCCTAGACGGTCAATCCGCGGTTTGATCGCGTCTGCATTGTTACTTTGTGTCAGGAAGGACTCTCAACAAGAGAAGAGTCCAGGCGTCTCGGAGTGAACCACAGCCATGTTGTTCGGACATGGAGAAGATACAGAGAGACAGGAACTGTCGTTGACGTGCCTCACTCAGGCCGCCCAAGGGCTACTATTGCAGTGGATGACCGCTACCTTAGGATTATGGCTCGGAGAAAGCCTAACAGCGACGCCACAGTGTTGAATAACCACAGGACGTCGTGTTACGACTCACTGTGCGCAATAGGATGCATGATCCGCAACTTCACTCCCGACTTCCATGGCGAGGTCCATCTTTGCAACCATGACACCATGCAGAGGGGTACAGATGGGCCCAACGACATGCCGATTGGACTGCTCAGGATTGGCATCACGTTCTCTTTACCGGTGAGTTCGCATTTTCCTTCAACCAGATAAACGTCGGAGACGTTTTTGGAGGCAACTCGGTCAGGCTGAACTCCTTAAAGACACTGTCCAGAGAGTGCAGCAAGGTGGAGGTTCCCTGATGTTTTGGGATGGCATTATGTGGTGCCGACATACGCCGCTGGTGGTCATGGAAGGCGCCGTAACGACTGTACGATATGTGAATGCCATCCTCCGACCGATAGTGCAACCATATCGGCAGCATATTGGCGAGGCATTCGTCTTCATGGACGACAATTCGCGTCCCCGTCGTGCACATCTTGTGAATGACTTCCTTCAGAATAACATCACTCGACTAGAGTGGCCAGCATGTTCTCCAGACATGAATCCTGTCGGGAATACCTGTAATAGATTGAAAAGGCCTGTTTATGGAGGACGTGACCAACCAACCACTCTGAGGGATCCACGCCGAATCGCCATTGGGGAGTGGGACAGTCTGGACCAACAGTACCTTGATCAACTTGTGGATAGTAGGCCACGATGAATACAGGCATGCACCAATGCTAGAGGACGTGCTACTGGTTATTAGAGGTACCGGTGTATACAGCAATCTGGACCACCACCTGTGAAGGTCTTGCTGTATGGTGGTACAACATAAAATGTGTATTTTTCATGAGCAATAAAAAGGGGGGAAACGATGTTTATGTTGATCTCTCTTTCAATTTTCTGTACAGGCTCCGGAACTCTCGCAACCGAGGTGATGCAAAACTTTATTTGATGTGTGTATGATCGTGAAATTTAAAACTTCAGCTTTCGTTTTGCTATCTTCTATGCTATACTAGACTGATCAACGAGCGAGTGGATAGAAACCTTCGCCTGATTAGTGATTTTACCTAGAACCAGAATTTTCTCGGGTTCCCGATTATTTATAGGCGCACAATTTTCTGCTTTTATCTGTGAACATTTCCACCTTGTTTTTTTGATCCGAGAGTGCAATAGTCTCCGCTTCCTGCCAATTTTCCGATTTTTGTTGTTAAATCACGGTTGGTATTCCCCGTTCTTCTTCACTTACTCGGCACATACTTCACCAGAGCGCTACTTGCTGTCAGTTTATATTCTGTCCGCAATTCCTCTACGTCAATCATACTGGAACTAAATGGCGTCTATTCATTGTCTAAGTGGTATACAACTACTTGTCTGCTCTTTTCAGCGTAAAAACTCTCCTAGCTTTCTTCATAGATTTATTAATTTTACTAACCATCGTCGATATGATGAGATCATGATCACTAATCCCTTTCTCTTTACTGACACAGTTGACAAAGTTAGGTATGCTTGCAGCTGGAACCGTGGAAAGGTATTAAAGAAGCACCAGTCAGTGATATGGATTAAGCGTTCCCTTTCAACCCCTTAAAGCGAACCCCGGTGTGGTTCCCTTGGAAATGCCACGCTCTTTTTCCTGCTTTATTCTTATCCTTTCCGAATTGTGTTCTGTCTTTGATAACCTCGTCCTTGGCGGGAAATTAAACCATAATCTTCCTTTCTTTCGGATAAAAGGGCTGTAATCGCACTGAAAATTGACCATGACTGAGACTGTAAAATGTTTGAAGAGATTGAAAAATCAGCCAATCAGTTACAAACAGCCTCTTCGATTTACACACACATGTTTACAATTTTGTAAAACATTTGTAGAACAATTATGAATGCCAACATCAGTCATTCAAACTACTGATGATCATCTAGACAGTAGAAATTAGCGACATTATGAAGTAGCGGGAAGTGAAACAGTTTCTTGTTGTTAACTAGCTGAGTATGTCTTTACTTTGTATTCCTTCCCCCTCTCTCTGCCTATCTCCTCCCCTTCTCTCTGTCCTTCTCCTTCACCCACCATTTTCTGTCCATCTCCTTCTTCCTCTCTATCTGTCCATCTGCCAGTCCCCCTGTCTCTGTCCATCTCCTCCTATTTTTATCTCCTCTTCCCCTCTCTCCCTGTCCATCTTTCCGAGCAGTAAGTAGTATGTGTACCAAGTTTGGTTGAAATCGTCCCAGTGGTGTCGGAGATCTGGAACATACGTACACAAAATTTTATAATATGTATGAATATCTTTTTTTCGCGATCCGATTTTGATGAAATAAGCCTCCACGGTGCCACTATCTACCCTCAAATCACCATGAAAACCCCATAAAAATACATCTAATAGTTTTGGAGATTAGTTTTCAAAAAGATAGACGGTACGCTTTTACGTATTTATTACTAGTGTAGATATTTACGGCCATTAGCCTCAGTTTTTTTTTTCCTTGTGATAACAATGCTTCTTAACCATCTAAGGCATATGACTCCATGTTGCTTCTTAACTGACAATATTTATCCAGATTTAATGACAAGTTTCTACAACACATATTTTGCTCGAGGTACGCACTTGTGACCCAAGCATGTGTTTGAACTAGAACACTTGCTGAGCTCAAATATTCACTATATTACAGAATTATTTCGTCCCAGCCACGCCTACAGGAACATCACATCCTCCGCCTCCCCCACCACTATACCACTATCATGTCTTCCACGTCACCTGGGCGGACCACGAGCGGAATGCACAGCTTCGGCAAGCCGACAGCGAGGCTCCTCGTATCGACGCAGGAAAATACCAGAACGGCGTGCAAATACGAGTATCTCTCGTAATATTAACTTGCCAACTGTGGACTCTATTTCACTCTGTAAACAGAATATCGTAGTCGTTATTTTTAATACCAAATTTAAGTTTTAATTTCCAGCGGAGTATTCACTGTTTTAATTCGTCACGAACGCTTATTTTTTAATTTAGTTCTGCACAAACTCAATTTTTCGAATTGATGTAGCGTAAATATAACTTACATTCTCTGCAGTTATTAATACGTGTATATATTGCGTTGTCTGTTTCCATTTGCTATTTACATTTTTTTCATTCCATAATCATGCAACTTGTTCTCGGTAACTGAGTCATATTCGGACATGTTGTAATTGCAAAATAAATTTAGTATGATACTGGAAAAGGCTTAAAAAACCTGTCTTTATTTGGTGTCTCAATGTGCAGGCTAAAATGTTGCATGCCTTTCACCGAACTATGTCAGAAGTAACATGCCCGAAGTTCGAGCAATAAGCCCCAAACGCTTTGTGAGAATTAAACAAAATTATAAATTTCGAATTGTAACAGCATTTACACTTCAGTAATAACCTTATGACTCTCTTCTGCAGGTGCAGATTTAGCAACAAACAAGCAAGGTTGTAATAAATATAAGTGAAGACTGTAAGTTTAAATTGCCAGTCTGTGAACAATTAATGCAGATACATGTGTTCGGGTGGAAGTGGTGGACTACAATATTGATCAAACTAATCTGTGTTGGTTGAGAACAGGTATTGTACAAACTACTATTTAAAATTATGATACTTCTGCTTTTGGAAACTAGAAATAGAACACCCGGGGTGTAAATAAAGAGTGCCAATGTGGTCCGCACAATAGCCTTACATTTGTGTCTATTTAACATATTTCTAAATTCTGTTGACATTCGCTTTCTATTCTTTCCACTTCTGAGGTTAATAAGTGTTGAAATCAAGTCTATGGTAAGTCTTAAAACGGCAGTTCGCAGCTCGACTTGGAAAAGGCCACGAAAAGCTTGAAAGTTAGTCAATAATGCAGAGATCTTTGCCGGAACATTTGTCATGTGTTCTAAGGGTTAAGAAGTATAATCTAAGGAAACTTCCAAACGACCTTTCGTAACGTGATAAGATTTTAAGCGCACTTTGCAATCTCTACTTACATTAATGGCTCAATTTGTTTAATCCGGGACCTGCCCTTTTAGCAGCCTCTGGGTTTTGTTTCTTTAGAACTAAACGATAAAAAGACATAACAATTATATTACGTAACTGCTCGACTGTTCGTGACTCACACCACACGAATGTGCTTGCTATTATTTCCTAGGATATTAGTATGCAAATGTCTTTCGATCTTAGTATCCTATAGCTTACGAGATATGATACAAAACAAGTGCATCTGATGCTTAGAATCTGTGTACTTACAAAGTATGTTTAATATCTCCTCCCACTGCTCAAAATGTTTCTGTATTTCGTATTCCTTGAGGATGCGAAAGAGCTCCGCCAGTTTTACAGTAACTGTTTCAAACAATAGACAGTATACTTGCTACTTTATAAATTACGTAGTTAGGCTACTATACTGAAATAACATATGATATGTGGGTATCATTTCCCTTCCAGCTCTTTACGCCCTTGGGTAGTGACAGCCTGGGTAGAATTTTTACTGGGCGTGGTGGCGCTGTTGGACTCGAATTCGGGAGGACGACGGTTCAAACACACGTCCAGCCATCCTAATTTATGTTTTCCGTGGTTTTTCTAAATCGCTCAAGGCAAATTCGTGATGGTTCCTTCTAAAGGGCACTATAGTTTTCCTTCTCCATCCTTCCCTAACCCGCGTTTGTGCTACGTCTATAATGACCTCGTTGTTTACAAAGTATATGGGTGCCAATGATACTCCTTTTGGTTCGGGAGCGCTCGACAGAGTTCATCTCGCGAAGATTTCTGAAATATTTAATGTAAGATCTTATTCACCATAATGATCAACCCGAAAGTAGATCACGCAGCTGATTAAATTTGGGAATTAGACATGAATTATTTCCATAAAAACGCTATTACAAAAAAAAAAAACATTAAAACACATTAGTCCATAACCATCAAAGTAGAGAATATTGCGGCGCTTCCTCTCGAGTAACCCGGTGAGATTACTGCTAACTAAGTGAAAGTGAGACTCAAAGCAACAATCCTTCAGTTCACATGGTGTGTCACAAGTTGACGTATTCAATCCATACGGTGTCCTATGTCACAGTAGGAAACATATGATTGCCAGTTCGTTGAGTATTCACCTTCGACGCTACGTTGATTGCTGCGAGAAAACGTGCCAGACTACAGTTGGCAATGATTTTGTAACCAACGATGTAGGATGCCGATACCTCTTATTATTAAACGTGACAGCGGCTCTTACGTTCTCTGTCATAGTGATAATTTAATTCGAACTACCAGTTGGTAAACTCAAAGAAAATTATGCAATATTGCTACACAAAATAAGATTATTATGTGCAGCAGTCTTCATTGCCCTCAGATTAACGACTGCGCGTAACAAGACCGCACACTATGGCCGCCAAAAAGATTCAACTGCCCTTTGTTTCTCCAGCTTCGTCTGTTTTCTCTTACTCTACCCGCCAGAGGATAGGATAACGCCACACTTCCTTATACGGTGATGCGTTGTGTTGATTAGACTTCAAGTTATTTTAATTCAGCATTGGGAGACAAGGAAACGTGTTGCTACCTTATAGGGCAAAATACGTATGATGTCTCAGGGCGCTGCAAGCGCGTGGTTGTGAGTCTTTTCATTCATCTGTTCACAAAACAATGTCCACAATATTGCGCTTAAACGTAACTTACGCTTGAAACAGCTGTACTACTCGAATTAATAGTAACTATGATTCGCCATGGACGTTACAATAAGAACCATCCATATGGCACTATAAACTGAGGTGACAAAACTCATGAGATAGCAATATCCACATATACAGATGGTGGTAGTATCGCGTACACAAGGTGTAGAAGGTCAGTGCATTGGTGGAGCTGTCATATGTACTCGGGTGATACGTGTGGAAAGATTTCTGACTTGATTATGGTCACAGGACGGGCGTTAATAGACTTCGAACGCTGATTTATTGTTAGAGCTAGACACATAGGACATTACATTTCGAAAACCGTGAGAGATTTCGATGTTCAAAGACTCACAGTGGAAACAGTGTGCGAAGAATACTAAATTTCAGGCATTACCTCTCACTACGGACAACGCGCTGGCTGATGGCCTTCACTTAACGACCAGGAGCAGGAGCATTTGCCAATGTTAACAGAAATAACCGCAGGAATCAATGTGAGACTACGACGAACGTATCCGTTTGGGCAGTACAGTGAAATTTGGCGTTAATGGGTTATGGTAGCAGACGACAAACGCGAGTGCCTTTGGTAACATCACAACATCGCTTATAGCGTCTCTCGTGGGCTCGTGACCACATAGGTTAGACCCTAGATGACTGGAAAAGCGTGTCCTGGTCAGATGAGTCTCGATTTCAGTTGGTAAGAGCCGATGATAGGGCTCAGACCCCACGAACAATGCACTGTGCAAGCTGGTGGTGACTCCATAATGGTGTGGGCTGTGTTTGAGTAGAATGGACTGGGTCCTCTAGTCCAAGTGAAAAGATCAGTGACTGTAAATGGTCATTTTCGGCTACTTGGAAACCATTTGCAGCCACTCATGTTCCCAAACAACGATGGAATTTTTGTGGACGACAACGAGCCATGTCACCGCGTCACAATTGTTTGCGACTGGTTCGAAGAACATTTTGGACAGTTCGAGCGAATGATATGGCCAACCATCGAACATTTATGGGACATAATGGAAAGGTCAGTTCGTTCACATTCGTCCATAACCATCCAAGTAGAGAATATTGCGACGCTTCCTCTCAAGTAACCCCGTGAGATCACTGCTCCATCAAAATTTCCGCAATTATGGCCAGCTATAGGGGCATCGTGGCTCAATATACTGTGGACGTTGAGTCCATGCCACGTCGAATTTCTGCATTAGGCCAGGCAAAAGGAGGTCCGACACGATATTAAGAGGTACCCCATGACTTTTGTCACCTCAGTGTACGTAAACATGAGAAGGTAGACTCATGATCAGTGGTACTCGTGCAGATCCTTCTGTTCCCTCTGTAAGGCAGTCTGGCGACTGTTTAGTTTCAGCACTGCGCAGTTACCAGAGTTGGTATTCTGATACCTACACGCATATTTACAAGCACTCCAGCAGTGGCATTTACCACATTTTTTCTCTTAATGGCTCCACAACAATTGATCTGTGTGACGCTGAGAATGAGAAGAAGTGAGTTCTGTAAACTAGTTACGAATAGTAGCAGTCAGGAGATTCATACACTACTGGCCATTAAAACTGCGACACCAAGAAGAAATGCAGATGATAAACGGGTATTCATTGGGCAAATACATTATACTAGAACTGACATGTGATTACATTTTCACGCAGTTTGGGTGCATAGATCCTGAGAAATCAGTACCCAGAACAACCACCTCTGGCCGTAATAACGGCCTTGATACGCCTGGGCATTGAGTCAAACAGAGCTTGGATGGCGTGTACAGGTACAGCTGCCCATGCAGCTTCAACACGATACCACAGTTCATCAAGAGTAGTGACTGGCATATTGTGACGAACCAGTCGTTGGGCCACCATTGACCAGACGTTTTCAATTGGTGAGAGATCTGGAGAATGTGCTGGCCACGGCAGCAGTCGAACATTTCCTGTATTCAGAAAGGCCCGTACAGGACCTGCAACATGCGATCGTGCATTATCCTGCTGAAATGGAGGGTTTTGCAGGGATCGAATGAAGGGTAGATCCAAGGGTCGTAACACATCTGAAATGTTACGTCCACTGTTCGAAGTGCCTTCAATGCGAACAAGAGGTGACCGAGACGTGTAACCAATGGCACCTCATACCATCACGCCAGGTGATACGCCAGTATGGCGATGACGAATACACGCTTCCAATGTGCGTTGACCGCGATGTCGCCAAACACGGATGCGACCATCACGATGCTGTTAACAGAACCTAGATTCATCCGAAAAAATGACGTTTTGCCATTTGTGCACCCAGGTTCGTCGTTGAGTACACTATCGCAGGCGCTCCTGTCTGTGATGCAGCGTCAAGGGTAACCGCAGCCATGGTCTCCGAGCTGATAGTCCATACTGCTGCAAACGTCGTCGAACTGTTCGTGCAGATGGTTGTTGTCTTGCAAACGTCCCCATCTGTTGACTCAGGTATGGAGACGTGGCTGCACGATCCGTTACAGCCATGTGGATAAGATGCCTGTCATCTCGACTGCTAGTGATACGACTTTTATCAAAGTCGGAAACGCGATGGTACGCATTTCTCCTCCTTACACGAGGCATCGCGACAACGTTTCACCAGGCAACCCCGATGAACTGCTGTTTGTATATGAGAAATCGGTTGGAAACTTTCCTCATGTTAGTACATTGTAGGCGTCGCCACCGGCGGCAATCTTGTGTGAATGCTCTGAAAAGCTAATCATCTCCATATCTCAGCATCTTCTTGCTGTCGGTTAAATTTCGCGTCTGTGGCACGTCATGTTCGTGGTGTAGCAATTTTAGTGGCCAGTAGTGTGTATTAAATTTCTACGTTTCCACGTATTCATACATGAAGTGCATGTTAATACAACCAAGCGGATCTCCTAGCAGTGCATTTCGGTACGAGACTTGGTGTGAATTGGTGGCCGTACCTCGAGTTCAGCTCGAGTGAGAACAGGAGGGGGGGGGGGGGGGGCTGTGTACAGGACAGTGTTGCGATGGTGGCGCCCGTGTCCAGGGCGGGTCAGGTCGATGAGACGAGGCCGGCGGTTGTATCTGCTGCAAAGTTGAATGCAACGTGGGCTAGCGAGCACAGACCGCACCTCGTTGCGACCTTCGTTAACATTCATACTGACGTCACTCTCACTACTTATCATCTATTATTATAAACAAAGACCCAAGCGTAAAAGTCGATATAGAGAATTAAAACTGTGTGCCGGACCGAGACTCGAACTCGGGATCTTTGCTTTTCGTGGGCAAGTGCTCTACCAGCTGAGCTACCCAAGCACGACTCACGCCCCGTCCTCACAGCTTTACTTCTGCCAGTACCTCGTCTCCTACCTTCCACACTTTACAGAAGCTCTGCGCAATATCCTTTCTTTCGGGAGTGCTAGTTCTGCAAGGTTCGCAGGAGAGCCAAGAGAGAAGGTGGTTTGGCCGGCCGAAGTGGCCGTGCGGTTAAAGGCGCTGCAGTCTGGAACCGCAAGACCGCTACGGTCGCAGGTTCGAATCCTGCCTCGGGCATGGATGTTTGTGATGTCCTTAGGTTAGTTAGGTTTAACTAGTTCTAAGTTCTAGGGGACTAATGACCTCAGCAGTTGAGTCCCACAGTGCTCAGAGCCATTTGAACCATTTTTTAGAGAAGGCGGTTTCCTGTTTTAACCAATGAGTATTTCTGAACAATTGAACGGAACACATTAATTTCGACGTGACTCAACATATTACCAGCGGGGCGCAGAACGCCTCTGGTCAATTACACAACAAAAAATAAAATAAAATAAAATTCAGAAAAAGGAAGATTTTTTTGTATTCGTAAGGATAGCCCTAACCTTGAATTCCCATATTTCCCCTGGTATATAGGCAGCTCTCTGGGGTAGGTTTAGTCAGGAGCCAGCGCCTGAAGTGGACCAGATTTTTTGTTATAGGATGAAAAGTGGTGGTGGCACTTAGTTTCTTTTTTTAGTTCTATTTTCCTAAGGGGCTTCTATTAAAAAAATAAAAATAAAAAATAAAAAAGTGGTAATATAAAAAAAGAAAAGTTGGTAGAGCACTTGCCCGCGAAAGGCAAAGGTCCCGAGTTCGACTCACGGTCCGGCACACAGTTCTAATCTGCCAGGAAGTTTCATATCAGAGCACACTCCGCTGCAGAGTGAAAATCTCATTCTCGATAAAGAGAAACTGAACGGTTACCTTATTGTTGTTTTTTTTTTCTCTCTCTCTCTCAATCTATGTCAGAGAGTGCCAGTTGCGCTTGGTTCAATGCTCGGGAGGATTCATTGAAAGAGGACCGGCACCAAGTTAGTATCTGATTGATTAGGTGATTATCTTATTAATATTTCGCAACGAATATTGCAGGGGAGGGATCAAGCAACCAAGTGAAGAAGTAATTAATTTCCACGCTCTAAGATGATCTATATTTTCTATCCTTGTTAATTTTCATTACCGCCAGATTGTCCAGACTTTAGTTTCGTACTAACATTCTTCTCTACACAGGATTGGGGTGTTATGATCAGTAACTGAATCCATGAAATTAAGTCCATATGACATATTTATTATTTACCCAGAAACTTTGCAAATGTTACAACCACTTCTTTTACTCGCTACTTAAGCAATCTCACAACTGCAATTAACAAAGCAAAGACGAATAAATTCTATCTTATTTAGCGCTGAAGGTGCCGATATTATCAGAAATCTGTTCAACACTCTCTCGCACTGAAGGTACTTACACTATCAGAAAACTGGTCTCGTTTTTTAATATTGTGCACTGGGAAAGGGGAGGGATCTACGTTGCCGCATCTGTAGTGCGTCTTCATGGACAGTGATTGAAATTCGCACCCCATGTTATTACTTGGACCCAATCGTTAGGACTGTGCTTCGGTTCCGCAATGGTCACTCTCTCCATTACTTCTCAACACCGTTCCCTTAGTCCAAATTATAGCAAAGATTCTTCGCTCGAAAACAGGGAACAAAGCAGACACAAACATCTCTCGTATACACAAAAGAGCCGGCTGGTGTGGCCGAGCGGTTCTATGCGCTTCAGTCTGGAACCGCGCTACCGCTACGGTCGCGGGTTTGAATCCTGCCTCGGGCATGGGTGTGTGTGATATCCTTAGGTTGATTGGGTTTAAGTAGTTTTAAGTTCTAGGGGACTGATGACCTCAGATGTTAACTCCCATAGTGCTCAGAACCATACCAAAAGAAACAATTTCTTAAAAATAAAATATCCTATAAAATTTGGCACACGCAAATTAACAGTTTACAGCACATGCAAGCATCTTCACCTTAACTAATTTCAAAAACGAACTGGTATCCACACCAACGGCAAATTTTTTTGTACTCACCCCACTGTTCATTCTTGTTTTCAATCTATACAATTGTTCACACGCACAACCTATTATTTACCAGTTAGTTAGGACGTGGAGCATCGTCTAGGTTGCTGCTTGCAAATGGGGGTTTGTCATGAATCAAGAGATCCGTGCACAAATTTTATGAAATTGCTAAAAAATTTACGTCACACGCTTAGAGCCTTAAGTAACTCACACAAAACACGCATATCCTAGCAGTTTTCACACGGAATGGTTCAAATGGCTCTGAGCACTATGGGACTTAACATCTGAGGTCATCAGTCCCCTAGAACTTAGAACTACGTAAACCTAGCTAACCTAAGGACATCACACACATCCATGCCCGAGGCAGGATTCAAACCTGCGACCGTAGCGTAACACGGAATCATCGTCTAAATTTCTCATCTGCAGTTACGACCACGTAACTAGCCAGGGTGAGGCCCCATGTTACTTTAGCAAGACCAGTAAGAAATTTAAAATTGCAAAGCGCTACTGCTAAAAGTGGAACTATATGATTTTTGGAACTATTGCTGCTCTCGTGTGCTGAAGGCACTAACTGATCGCATTACTAGAAATGGATAACGTGAGCCCCCCATACTCATGCCTGGAAAAGAAATCATAACTGAAAATTCTTATTTTCACAGGCAAAATTTCTCCAAAAATATGAATGGTCGTAACGTTATGCTAACTACTTCCATCCTGAAAAAGAGCGGATTAATAACAATATAATAAATTAGATCTCATCCCACAGAGAATTTGGCGGCAAAGACGGAGATCGCCCTCGATTCCGACCGCTCAGTTCAATAGCTTCCCGCAGAGTGAGCCTGTCATGGCGGCTCTTTCCGGCGGTTCTCCTCCATCCTCCATGGAGGGGAACTTGTTACCAACCCCGAACTACCCCAGGCAAACTGGTGCATCATCGCTGCCCTTACCCCAAATTTATGTTGGCACTAACCAACCTACAGAGTGACCACATCTCTGCCTTGCCACTACTAGCAGACGAACTCTTAATACAGACTCAAAGTTAATTAACCGAAGGTAACGTAGAGGGATTAAGGAAAGGAAGTGCATTTATGTAACTATGAATTATATAAACAGGTAGTCCATTTCTTCACTCGAGTTGTAACACTTCTTAAATTTGGAAAAAAATGGTGAAAGTTTCTCAAACATCTATAGCATTCAATATAATGCGACGGAACAAACTAATTATAATGAGATAAAACAAGATGTTCCCTCTCATAATTACGGCGAAATTTTTGGGTAACGACGACGAGGACCGAGCGATGCAGATCACATTTGGCGAGTTACTAATAGAACATAGTCATTTTTCAATAAACGTGTTAGTACGGGGCAATGGAGATTCCATCTGCTGCCGAATGTGATAAAATTATATCATTATTCTTTATCAGCTTCGAAACATGGCTGATGGCTACAGCGCAAGGACACACAGATAGCATTTAGTCAATCCTGCCAGTGTCATTGTTCAAAACGTATGTCAGTAACGGGCACTGGATATTCAATCCACCACTGAAAATGGTAAAATTATATAAATGTTATTTACCATTGTCAACTGCGGAGTATGGCTACAACGTATGGGCCCACAGTTTGCATTTAGACAGGCCTAGGGTGGCAGTGAGACGTATCTCGAAAAGTATAATCTTAAGATGCGTAGGAGCATCCGGAACAGTTCTGACAGATAGCTTGCTCGTACTCATCACTCTCCATTGGGGCCGGCCTGGGTGGCCGAGCGGTTCTAGGAGCTACAGTCTGGAACGGCGCGACCGCTACGGTCGCAGGTTCGAATCTTACCTCGGGCATGGATGTGTGTGATGTCCTGAGGTTAGAAGAAGTTCTTAGTTCTAGGGGACTAGTGTTCAGAGTCATTTGAACCATTTGAACTCTCCATTGGACCTCGTTATAGGACACCAGAAATGTTTAGCTTCACAGGCTACACCGAGATAAAATGGAAGAAATCATGGGACAAATTTGTCAGAAAGCAAGAGATAGTAAGATTAAACAACGAAAATGCGACAGCCAAGTTGGGAATGTCTGATATCCAGAGTCATGGGAATGAATCCCTATCAAATGTTACCGAAAGAACTGGAAAGCTGCAGTTACTACGTACTCGAAAGTTGAAACATTAACTCACTGGGAATGGACTCTAACCGGTTGTGCTTGCGTCGGAGGTCGAACGTCGAATTTATTACGAAGACATAGGTGGGGGTGGGGGGGGGGGGGGAAGGGGGGGGAGACACACGACGACGACGACGACGACGACGACTCTTGAATACATATTGTTCTAATTCCCAACTTACTCACAGGATACCACAGATGAGGGACATTTGTCAACCAATAAGAACACAATTAGAGACACAGTATAAGACCATTGTTGGTGGACAAAATATCAGCTATTATATCGCAAGCACATATTAGGGCATGACAGCTGCAAATGAAAGTCTATTAACAGTCGAATGCTGGTGTAATGTAAGTGTCGTTTATATGACTAACTCAAGCTAAGACATCCGAGGTGGTCCACCGCAGGTCTCAACCGCCGATTAGGTATGCTAGTCAGGTGTAACGAAGCTCGTAATCACTGGCTTTACATATTGTACGTACAGCACTGTTACATATGACAGACTGGTTTGTCATTTATTATAGTTAGAGTGAAGAGTGCGAGGTATACCAATCGTAATGGATAGCTAGAAGGTAAAGACCGACACTCGCCATCAGGCCTGGTAAGTGGCAGAAATAGATGTTACTAATTGTAATGTAAGGTCACAGCAAAAAATATTAGTAACCCCCCATAAGATCTGCATCTGTGTTGTTCCTGGAGCGCACGAACTGGGGCACCGTCTTGAGCTGCGAGTGTGTGTTTGACACACACTGCCGGAAAAAAAGTAGCGCGCCTGGAAAGAAGATGTCGATTTCGAACCGATGATGGCATGTGCCACCTAGGGGATAGTAGATGTACTCATAATGGTTTAAACGCCTTCTCCAACAAATAGCGCAGGGCATATCTACCAGACCTCTGTGTCTACCCTTTGAAAAGGAATGTTCGCAGCCAGAGGGCTCAGTCCGACGCAAAAATGTGGAGCAAGTAGGTAAAAAATGCCACAGAGACGCACTCGTGCTTCCTACCCAGCTGAGCGAGTTTGAAAGTGGTCAAATTGTGGCCTCCCGACTGGCGGGATGGTCCTTTCTGAGAATTGCCACACAGGTTGGACGTACTGCGTCGATTGTGCAACGATTCTAGTATCTGTGGTCTCGTAAATGTTCTCACACTCGTAGATAGGGTTTGGACGTCCGCGTAGCACAGACGCCCGCCAGGATCGTCGTATTGTAAGGGCAGCGGCGGCAGGTCGCACAGCCACCACAGCTTGTGAGCCCAGGCGTGACAACAAAAAGTGTTGCGAGCCGATTATCAGCAGTGGGACCGTGGGCGCACGGCTCTTAGCCCGTCTTCCGCTCACGCCACGGAATCGGCGTGCACGGCTCGACTAGTGCCATCAGAGGATCACTTGGAAGATGTAGCGGCGCGCCGTCGTCTTCAGCGATGAAAGCACAGTCTGCCCGCACGCATGGGCGTTTGTGTGTACGACGTACGCCTGGTGCATTCGTCCAAGACACAATGGCCCCGCTGCCAGCCCAGGCCTTATGGTCTGCTGTGCGATAAGCTACAACTCTCGTTCATCTTTGGTGTTTCTGGAAGGGACGCTAACGAGCGCTCAGTACGTGCAGAATGTTTTTAGACCCATTCTTTTGCCGTTCTTGATACAGGAAGGTGATGTGTCACTCCAACAGGATAATGCTCGCCCTCACAGTGCTCGTGAAACTCAATGCAAGACGTGCAACAACTACCCTAACCAGCACGATCTCCGGACTAGTCTCCAGTCAAACACGTGCGGGATATGATGGGACGAGATGTGACTCATGTAATCGTCGACCAATTACTCTTAACGAACTATGCGAACAGGTCGAGCAGGCGTTGCATAACGTCTTCCAGGACAGTATTTGCCATCTGTACAACCTACTGGATACCAGAATCAGTGTCTGCATTTCCGCCTGTGGAGGCTGCAACACGTAAAAATAGGAGTGTTTCCCCCTCGGTCAGTACCTGGTACCTCGGAATTGCTTGGGCTATTGATCTGTGACTAATATTTTCGTACACACTGCGTGCACTGCTGCAACAATAAGCCTTGACCAAACTGAAAATCTCTAAAAGGATGTACAACACTACTGGCCATTAAAATTGCTACACCACGAAGATTCAGTGCTACAGACGCGAAATTTAACCGACAGGAAGAAGATGCTGTGATATGCAAATGATTAGCTTTTCAGAGCATTCACAAAAGGTTGGCGCCGGTGGCGACACCTACAACGTGCTGACATGAGGAAAGTTTCCAACCGATTTCTCATACACAAAACAGCAGCTGACCGGCGTTGCCTGGTGAAAGGTTGTTGTGATGCCTCGTGTATGAAGGAGAAATGCGTACCATCACGTTTCCAACTTTGATAAAGGTCGGATTATAGCCTATCGCGATTGCGGTTTATCGTATCGCGACATTGCTGCTCGCGTTGGTCGAGATCCTATGATGAAATCGGTAAGTTCAGCAGGATAATACGGAACGCCGTGCTTGATGCCAACGGCCTCGTATCACTATCAGTCGAGATCACAGGCATCTTATCCGCATGGCTGTAACGGATCGTGCAGCCACGTCTCGATCCCTGAGTCAACAGATGGGGACGTTTGCAAGAGAACAACAAACTGCACGAACAGGTCGACAACATTTCAGCAGGATAACGCACGACCGCATGTTGCAGGTCCTGTACGGGCCTTTCTGGATACAGAAAATGTTCGACTGCTGCCCTCACCAGCACATTCTCCAGTTCTCTCACCAACGGAAAACGTCTGGTCAATGGTGGCCTAGCAACTGGCTTGTCACAATACGCCAGTCACTATTCTTGATGAACTGTAATATGGTCTTGAAGCTGTATGGGCAGCTCTACCTGTACACGCCATCCAAGCTCTGTTTGGCTTAATGCCCAGGCGTATCAGGGCCGTTATTACGGCCCTTGGTGGTTGTTTTGGGTACTGATTTCTCAGGATATATGCACCCAAATTGCGTGAAAATGTTATTACATGTCAGTTCTAGTATAATATATTTGTCCAATGAATATCCGTTCATCATTTGCATCTCTTTTTGGTGTAGCAATTTTAATGGGCAGTAGTGTAAATGTTTTCCAACAGTGTATATCGGTTTCCTGATTGTAGAGCAATAGTCTATCCGCTATAGACTTGGCGTTTTAATTGCTGTAAAAAGCAGACGTGATTACGTTAGTTACTCTGAGTATATAGGCAAACATTATTTCGGATATTTCATACAGTATTATTTAGTAAATCAGACTGCATGTGAGATTAATAATGCTTGTGAATTTGGGTTATAGAATGGTTTTGGGATAAATAAGGGTTAGTGATAACTCTCATTTCTTGTCTTTCTGTAATTTGACAGTGTTTGTGGACACGGTTAAGGGGACCAAATTTATCGTGTGTTTTGCGTCTCTTGTATGTGATTTTATTTAGCCCCCCCCACGACCATTCGCTTTGAGCTTATTACAAGTCTTCTATACTTTTCCGAATTGTTTTTATTCCCTGGCTTTGCGGAGTGCAAATTAATTGTTCATTTTCAATATAATGGTTTTATCCCTTTGCACTTTTGCGACTTGTTCCTTGACATCTACATCTACATGAGTACTCTGCAATTCACACGTAAATGCCTGGCAGAAGATATCTCTACCGTTGCACTCTCGAATAGCGCGTAGAAAAAATAAACACTTAAATTTTTCCGTTCGAACTCTGACATCTGTTATTTTACTATGATGATCGTTTATTTCTATGCAGGCTGGTGACAACAAAGTAGTTTAGCATTAAGAGGAGAAAGTTGGTGATTGAAAATTCGTGAGAAGTTCCGGCCGCAAAGAAGAACACCTTTGTTTTAATGACTGCCACCCCAATTCTTTTATCACATCCGTGACACACTCTTCCCTGTTTCGGGATAATACAAAATGTGCTGCCCTTCTTTCTACGATTTCGATGTCCTTTTAATGGATTTCAATTACTCTTGTAATCACTTTTGTGTCCTGCCTTGATTGAGCAAGCATTCATCTGTTAGTAAATATTTACTTTTGTTAGCCACTCTGGTGGGTGATTTAGCTTTTGTAACGAAGGTTTTGAATTTATTTCAAACTAAAAATTTATGCATTTTGCTAGATAAAATGTTAGAGTTTACATTAATTCACGGCTCAACTCAGCACTAACACTTCCTTGTATCACTGTGCAATAGACGCTCCTGCAACTAACTAATGCTATATCGACGTTATCTTTGTCCTAGCCGTCACAGCGAATGCTACTATCTGTAATTAATAGGGCTCATATCCTTCCCTCTCTGAAAGCAGAACGAAACGCATCAGGCTTGTGGACGGATTGCTGTACCCTAAAAAACACACATGTTCATCCCACACTATGCTGGTATCCGTTTCCTATGTGCAGTGCACTGCTGGCCTGTTGACATGGTTCAACAGCTCTTCAGAGAGATCTCTTTTTCTTCTAGAGAAATACACGTTCGAAATCGTCGTAGAATCACCTGAGACTAATTTAAGTCTTCCACTCGGCTCCAAACGCAAGCACCGCCATTGATTCTGGGGATGATGCAGCTGACCGCTAGCTAGTCTTCGACACACACTGGGTTAGCTGTCTTCAGTAAAGCATCCAGCCGCCTGTAAGAACCGAGGATGGTATCTGAACCAAGGCATCAGGTGTCAGTCGTTATTGCGGGATTCACTGAAGGGATTCTGGATTCATGGTGTGCTTACTTACTGTGTTTTCAGACATTTAACAACATGTAATTATCATAACATTCTGCGAAAGTGACAGCTTTGTTATTTGTCGACAAGTAGCGAATTTTTGGGATAGCAAATGGAGGACGGCAGGTATGGGTTGGTTGGTAAACTGAAGATGGAAATGGATTGCACATGTTGTTTTCGTATGCAAGGTGAAGTGCCCACTGGCCGGTAACAGTTGGCCCGATAAGCTTAAAGCTCCTGTCTTAGGCTGTCGTGACGTTGAGGCACCTTAGACGAAAGGACCTGGTGATAATAGATCGTCTAAGATCACTAATGTTGTAGCGCCTTCTCATTTGCTCGTTCTGGTCGGTCGACACTCACTGATGGAGAATGGCGAACTGTGGCGGGGTCGTGAATCTCTAGCCGGAAGACAAAAGTGGGTGCTGACCGCACGGCTGCCCCATTACGCCTTAAAAATAGGTTTGAGGTATCGTCCACTGTTGAAAATACATATGAGCCAAGAAGGGACGCCTCGTCTGCTATGCAATCTTCTTTGTTTTATGTTTGTTACAACTGCAGTTGTTGTAGGGGGGGGAAGGGCTCTGAGCACTATGGGACTCAACTGCTGAGATCATTAGTCCCCTAGAACTTAGAACTAGTTAAACCTAACTAACCTAAGGACATCACACACATCCATGCCCGAGGCAGGATTCGAACCTGCGACCGTAGCGGTCTCGCGGTTCCAGACTGCAGCGCCAGAACCGCGCGGCCACTTCGGCCGGAGCAGTTGTGATAGAATGTTGGTTGATTTAGGGGGAGGGGCCAAACAGCGAGGTTATTGGTCCCATCGGATAGAATGTTGGTTGATTTAGGGGGAGGGGCCAAACAGCGAGGTTATTGGTCCCATCGGATTAGGTTGAGGAAGGAAGCCAGCCGTGCCCTTTCAAAGAAACCATCCCGGCATTTGCCCGAAACGATTTAGGGACGTCACGGGAAACCTAAATCTGAATGGTCAGATGCGGGTTTGCACTGTCTTCCCCCCGAATACGAGTCCAGTGTGCTAACCACTGCGCCACCTCGCACGGTATCGTATAATGTATACTATTGGAAGAAGGTTTCCCGCTCAGTGAAAACCATAGTTCTGAATTTGGCAATGGATGGAAATGCGTGTGTGGAGGGACGCGGTAGGGGAGGGGGAGGGAGGAAATTGTAAAGGGAGACCAAAGTTTGACTACTGTAAGTAGGAACAAATGAATGTAGGTTGCAGTAGCTAGGCAGAGGTGAAGAGGCTGCAAATGATAGATTAGTGTGAAAAACTACATCAGGCCCGTCTTAGGACTGAGGACTGACGAGTACAGCCCGTACCTTAAATGTACAGCGACAATGATAATGCACGTTTCAGATTGGCATCGTATGGGATTTAGAGATGGGAGTGGAACGAGATAGGCGATCCAGTGAAACACGACTGGTGGGATCCGATACGCGAAGAAAGGAGTCGGAGAAGAAATAAGCAATGAAGAAATCTCCTCAAACGATGAAGGCATGCGGAAAGAGGCAGAATCATTGACACTGGGTGAGGGAATAAATGGGTAAGAAATGAGACAGAGGACCACAGCTGCGAGGGAAAAAGAGAGGGTTTATATTGGGTAATACATTACGTCATTATCAGCCTATAAAGTTCTTAGAAGCCAGAGATCATAGAGGGAGAGCCGTCTCTGCCCTTCCACTTAGCATTTCCCATCGAACACCAGAAGAGCAAGGCACAGGGGTAGCCAGTAAGGCAATGAGAAGCTCTTCGACGTTACGTTGTGTCAGGGACAGGCAGAATGGAAAAAAGTGGTTATAAAAAAGAAGGGAGGGCTCAGGGGCCTCGTAAGAGCGCTAGGCGACTGTCGGGACATTCGAAGTTCACACGTGCGTGTTTGTACTCGTGGACAGTCCGCTTGTGCGCAGCAGTCAGTTCCTCTTAGAAAGCTTCGGTGAAGAACAAGCCATGTTTAGTCAGCGCCTGTCTATCCAGAAAATTCTCGTGGTTGAGACTCAGTAGGCTGGTGACGATACAAAAGTAGTCTTGCAGCTTACTTCACAGCCTGGAGGCTGGAGAACGAGATTACGGTAGGCCGACGGAGCGGTGACACTTGTCACCGGTTCTGTACCATGGGCTAGCAGTTTCGAGGAAGGACTTTCCGTCTGGTCAGATATTCCTCTTGTGTGAAGGATTTCATGAATTCAGTTGTGGAGTTGTCATTCGATCGAGTTACTTCCTATCCCCGTTCCTTATCGCACATAGTTAAATTTCGAAGGGGAATAAATTCAGTTGAGCAAAAGACTCACTCTTATTTTGGCCAACCGACTGAATCCCATTTAGTACAAACCCGCCTCTCTGTCCCCTGTAAAACCGACTCTCGGGACGCGACTGCAGAACAATAATAATTGACAATGAGGAGGCAAAGTCATGATATAGCGATATGCACGTATATAGATGGCGGTAGTATCATGTTCATAAGTTGTAAAAGGGTAGTGCGCCGGCTGGAGTGGCCGTGCGGTTCTAGGCGCTGCATCTGGAGCCGAGCGACCGCTACGATCGCAGGTTCGAATCCTGCCTCGGGCATGGATGTGTGTGATGTCCTTAGGTTAGTTAGGTTTAATTAGTTCTAAGTTCTAGGCGACTGATGACCTCAGAAGTTAAGTCGCATAGCGCTCAGAGCCATTTGAACCATAAAAGGGTAGTGCATTAGTGGACCTGTTATTTGTACTCAGGTGTTTCACGTGACAAGATTTCCGACGTGATTATAACAGTACAACGGAATTAACAGACTCTGAACGCGGAATGGTAGTTGGACCTATACGCAAGGGACACTCCATTTCGCAAACCGTTAGGGAATTCAGTATTCTGAGATCCACGGTGTCAAGGGTGTGCTGAGAATACCAAATTTCAAGCATTATCTCTCACCACGGACAACGCAGTGGCTGACGGCCTTCACTTAAGACCGAGAGCAGCGGCTTTAGTGTAGAGTTGTCAGTACTAATAGACAAGCAATACTGCATGAAATGACGGCGGAAATAAATGTGGAACGTACGGCGAACGTATCCGTTAGGGCAGTGCAGCGAAATTAAGCTTTAATGGGCTATGGCAGCAGACGGCCGACGATTTCGCCTGCAGCGCCTCTACTGGGCTCGTGAATGTGTCGGCTGGATTCTAGATGACTGTAAAACCGTGGCCTTGTCAGATGAGCTCCGATTTCAGTTGGTAAGAGCTGATGGTGGGACTCGGGTATGGTGCACGTCTCACGAAGCCATGGAACCTAGTTGTCAACAAGGCAGTCTGCAAGATGTGGTGACTCCATGGTCGTGTGAGTTGTGATTACATAGAATAGACTGGGTCCTCTGGTTATGTTCGGCTATTCTGAGTCCATTTCCAGCCTTTCTCGGACTTCATGTACCCAAACAACGACGGAATTGCCACGGGGCATTCTGGACAGTTGGAGCGAATGATTAGGCCACCCAGAGCGCCCCATATGAATCCCATTGAACATTTGTGGAACATAATCGGGAGGTCAGTTAGTGCAAAAATCCTACACCAGCAACACTTTTGCTGTTATGGCCGGCTATAGAGGCCGCATGGCTCAGTATTTCGGCACGGGATTTAGAACGACTTGTTGAGTCCAGGCCACGTCGCGTTGCTTCATCAGTCTTCTGACGGGTGTAATGCGACTCACCACGAATTCCTCCCCTGTGCCAACCTCTTGATCTCAGAGTAGCACTTGCAACCAACATCCTCAAATAATTTGCTGGATGTATTCCAATCTCTGTCGTACTCTACTGTTTTTGCCCTCTACAGCTCCCTCTAGTACCGTGGAGGACATTCCCTGATGTCTTAACATATGTCCTATTAACCTGTTCCTTCTCCTCTTCAGTGTTTTCCACATTTCCTTTCCTCTCCGTTTCTGCACAGAACCTCCTCAGTGCATACCTTACAGCTCCATCTAATTTTCGACATTCGTCTGTAGCACCACATCTCAAATACTTCGATTCTCTTCTGTTACGGTTTTCCCACAGTCCATGTTTCTGTACTATGCCGGGCAAAAGGAGGTCAGTCACGATATTAGGCGGTATCCAATGACTTGTCACCACAGCGTACATGAACCGCGCAGCCTTAGTACGTTGATTGTAACTACGAAAACTGCGCGACCATACGCGGGCTGAAACCTCGCTTTTCCTAACTCTTTAACAACAGCGCGAGAGCACTGCGTGTATGTGTGTGCTTTCTGTATGAAGTGACCTTTACGTCACAGGCTGACACACTCGTTGGACGGTGAGTGCGGCTGACCGAGACCTGACCCACTGTGGAGAGGGCGCCGAAGGAGCCGTGGCTTCGCGAAGCTGGGAGCAACGACGCTGGCACAGGGACAGGGGGAGTGTGCTGTCAGGGCGGGAGTGTTTTACGGGCCGCCGCGACGCCCGAGCTGGCTGTCTGCAGTTCAAATATAGCCCGCGCTCTGCGGCTGTCGACCGCAGCGGCGCCGACGCCGGGGGCCGCCGCCGTATGAGTCGACGCCGGGTGGCGTCGTTGGCTGCCGCTGAGTGTCGAGCGACGCGTCGGCGCGTCTCAAAGCAGTGTCGAGACGCTGTCCGCCGCTTCCGAACACAGACGCAGCCGGCTTCAGCCTAGCTGGAAGTTCGTAGTGGCACGCACCTTCTGATTCGCTCCCCTCCACCGTACGTGTGCTAATAAGGCTATATTATTACTTTGTGTTCTTGCTATTTCATAGTACTCGCCCCTTAAGGGCACTGGAAGGGAGTCGGAGGGGAGCGGAAAGCGGAGGGGAAGGGTATACATTATCATAGGTACAACATTTCGTTCTCTGGCCAAGAGCTTTAAAATCTAGACGAAGAGGAGAAAAATGTGATCAAAAGACGAAAAGGTTACAGATGGTTTTCAAATCTGTAAAATGGTTAACGTTAGTTAACGTATACACAAAACAATACTTTTTTCTAAATTTATGTTAGGGACTGAAAAGCCATGAAGTCAATATCGCACATGAAATCTTCTTTATTTGGAAGTATTACTAGTTTCGGCTACCAATCTAGCCATCTTAAATTCCTAAAACATTCTTGACAGGTACTGGTGCAATTAGAGACTCACACATCGCTAAAATCTTTCTTAAAACGACGACATCCGTACACGACACAGTCGAAAACAGCTTTTCATCGTTTGTGGATGGTGTAATTGAACACGGTGAAAACGTTGTGCCTTTAAAACTTCGTAATTGACACATTCACTATTTATATCGTTTCTGATTGTATCAGTTACGAAGTTTTAAATGGCTCTGAGCACTATGGGACTTAACATCTATGGTCATCAGTCCCCTAGAACTTAGAACTACTTAAACCTAACTAACCTAAGGACAGCACACAACACCCAGCCATCACGAGGCAGAGAAAATCCCTGACCCCGAAGTTTTTAAGGTATAACGACTTTGTTTCATGACCAACGTTCAATCAAAGTGTCCACAAGATGGAAAGCTGTTTTTAACGATGACATTTATGAATGTTTTCAGTTTGAGAGAACATTTTAAGGATGTGTGAAGCTGTGAGGGCACCAACACTAATCAAGAATTTTTCATGACCTCAAGATGGTGGACTATTAGGAGAAACTAGTAATTCATCCAGATAAAGGAGATTTCATGTGCGACATTGACTTCGTGGCTTTTCACTCCATAATACGAACAAAAAATTTACAACAGATCTCGTGTCTCCTGGTTGACAATGTCAACAAACTTGATAACTCTGTTGAAGTTCTTTATTTTTTAAATTAAAATTGGAGTATTAGAAAAAATAAAAACAAAAGTATTTCTTTAAATCATCTTGCTGAAGTGGCGACATTCTTCTAAAAACCAGCACTGCATTGCCAGTGAAAAGCTGAAGGACCTGCACTGGGAGAAAAGTATTTGTGTAGTGAAAATTGCTATAGAGATGAAGGCAGTATTATCTACACCTATTATAAATTAGCCCTCCCCCTCCCCCGCTCCTCCAACCCCACTCTCCTCTCTGTGGGTGTATGTTAGGGAAACACTGTAGAGATTTTGGTACGGTTTTCAGTAATTGACAGACAGTTTCACAAGGAAGGTTTGTATATACAGGGTGATCAGAAAGTGGCTGAAAAGCTTGTTAGCGTATTGCAGGGTAGCTTGTGCTGACAAATAGTAGTTAAGAAAAAAATTTGGTAGATTGCGCAGTTTTCGCTTTAATTAGCATTGAAGTTAGCCAATCAGGCTTGCACAAACTGAAGCGGCCTGCTAGAGACAGTGTCGCCAAATGTATTCTGTGTTTTCTTTCTTAAAACCAAACAAAAGAGCGATACAAAAATTGGACATGGGACAGTAGACAGGATCGTATCCAAGCCAGAGGCTCAGCAGCCTCGGGTGCCATCATCTGCGCTATGAGAACAATTGAAGCTAATTGTATGTGGAGTGCCATTAGAATTTGTGTTCAAAACGTCATGAATGACTAATTTCAATTCTGATTAACTCAGAAACGGAGCAACATATCAAATTCTTTTCTTAAGAATTATTTATCAGCACAGCCTATCTGCAAAACTCCTGCGAGCTTTTCAAACCTCTTCTGACCACCCTGTGTGATTTATTACCATTACACCAGACCAACTGGCCAGAAAAGGGTTTCCAAAAGTAAGCTGCACATTATTATGACAGGCTCAGTAATTTTTATTAAATGCTGTTGTTACACGGCAGATTTTTCCAAAAACTATCACATGATCTGTTTAATAATCCAATATGCATATCCGACTAGTAAATTATTAACACTGCATCGAAACTGCAAGCAATAATAACAACTGCCAATGATTGCAATTCTTATTAAGTCTGTCCTCCTTCCTTTTAATAGGGTGAATGTGTCTTGTAATTAGCCGGCCGGGGTGGCCGAGCGGTTCTAGGCGCTACAGTCTGGAACCGCGCGACCACTACAGTCGCAGGTTCGAATCCTGCCTCGGACATGGATGTGTGTGATGTCTTTAGGTTAGTTAGGTTTAAGTGGTTCTAAGTTCTAGGGGACTGATGACCTCGGAAGCTACGTACCATAGTGCTCAGAGCCATTTGTCTTGTAATTATGGCAGCCTCGGGGCTGTCAGCTGGCTGTTGAAATTGAAGTGTTGTTAGGGGAACTGCGAGAGTTGTAAAGATGTTTCTGCTGAAAGACAGAGTCCCATGCAAGTAGAACGCAGGGGAAAACGTTGTGGTGGCCAGGCACAGCAGTAGTGGCCAGCGAGCATGGAGAGTCCATTGTAAAGCTTCATTGCGAGCGAAGCGAAAAGAATCTCTATTAGCAGTGATAAAAATCTGAATGAAAGGAGAAAACATGTGGCCACAACTGTGTGATCATTTATTGACCAGCTGGTATGCTTGTTCGAATTTTAGTGAGGAGTCTGTCATTGGCTCATTAAAAAAATGGTTTAAATGACTCTGAGCACTATGGGACTTAACATCTCAGGTCATCAGTCCTCTAGAACTTAGAACTACTTAAACCTAACTAACCTCTGGACATCACACACATCCATGCCCGAGGCAGGATTCGAACCTGCGACCGTAGCGGTCGCACGGTTCCAGACTCAAGCGCCTAGAACCGTTCGGCCAACAGAGGCCGGCCGAGCGCCTAGAACCGCTCGGCCAACAGGGGTCTGCCATTGGCTCATAGCAATTATTTTTGTAGCCATTGAGAGCTACCATGATTGTGTATGTGGATGTTTTCTAATTGGTCGCAACTTAAAATCTGTTACATAGTGGGGGAGATTTTCAGTTTTCTTACTCACGCCAAGAGTAATTGGCTGGGAACTTAGAAGGTCTGTTACAATTGGCCTGAGACATCCTGACGCTGGCAGAACCGGCTGAGGTTTGTAGAGAGTGGTAATAAGGCAGACATGTTGTGTGGTCATTTCCAAAAAAGATGAACGCGTGCTTGAAAAGGTATTGATCATGACTGCAGTGGGAAATAATTATCGATATTTCTATGACGGCAAGGGAAAATGCTGTACTCATTCCCTGGCACTCGTTATCTCTGCCACGTACAATGCTGGAATGAACGGACCACTGAGATCACTGTCGCTGTGGCAACCTACATTGCAGTGTATATGTTTGTTAGTCATTTACATGCACCATGGATCATAATTTTGCAGCTTTTTGCTGTGATATGAAACGAGTCAGTCTTGCAGTTATAGTCTTCCTTCATATATAGTGTACCTCCTCAGCGGAAAATATGGCAACGTGCTGACCATTAACATCATTTCTGAAGTTATGTCATATTTATTTTTCTCAACGTGCATAACGTTATTCATAGTTAGTTTTCTTCCGTTTCTCAGACACACACACACACACACACACACACACACACACACACACACACACACACACGCACACACACACACACCTATGTATTCTTCTCTGAATTAGGAGCATTTGTCAAGCAAGTATTATTTCAGTTAGTGTTTGAACTAAAATTATTATCTATTAAATACTTTCATCACTGATTAGATGGTCAAACATTCTTGTAGCTGAACACAGCTTTCCTTTTAGTGCCACACCAATGTTGGCTGACAGATAGTGTAAGTCATTTTCTCCATCTGCTATAATACGGGGTATTAGCGTTTTAAGTGCAGATATTTCTGTTGGTGACTGAGGACAGTATACTGAAAAACTTTACATCAATATTTACTTTATTTGAAGGCTGATAATTATAGCTATTATAAGTAACATGTTTTTAGCTTGGTTTGTACCTGCAAGTAGAAGTGATAAGTAAGTCGTTAGTGTTCATGGTAAACAAGTCCGCCACAGCTGTAAAATACACATTACTCCATAGTTTCAGATATGTAAAATAGGTCCCAACATGCCCACTAGGCATCAAATAGCAGAAATTTTTATTTTTGGGACATCCACAACTGTTATGCAACGTGTTCATGGTGAGCAAATCGGCCACAGTTGTAAAATGTTTATTTTCCCCCTGGGCAGCAGGGCAGGTATAGAACTCTGGATGCGTGGACACAAAACGAGTGGTCTATACTGACAAGTATAGTCCATTTCAAGGCACAGTTACAACGATGTAGAAAATATCAGGTAGTAAATTATGCGTCCGCCCTGATAGCTGAATGGTCAGCGCGTTGGCATGCCAGGCCCGGAGGCCCGGGTTCCATTCCCGACTGGGGGAGGGGGGGTGAGATTTTCTCCCCTCAGGGACTGAGTGTTGTGCTGTCCTCATCATCATTTCATCCCCATTGTCGACGCGCAAGTCGCCCATTGTGGCGTCGCAGTCAATAAGAGTTGCACTTGGTAGCCGAACTTCCGCTTGGGAACTCCCGGCAAACGACGCCATACGCTCATTTCCATTCCATTTCTAGTAAAACACACTGAAGTGGGTGTACATTAACGTACCAATTATCGCAATATATAAACACCCTGTATTTGCCGGCCGCGGTGGTCTAGCGGTTCTAGGCGCTCGGTCCGGAACCGCGAGACTACTACGGTCGCAGGTTCGAATCCTGCCTCGGGCATGGATGTGTGTGATGTCCTTAGGTTAGTTAGGTTTAAGTAGTTCTAAGTTCTAGGGGACTGATGACCACAGATGTTAAGTCCCATAGTGCTCAGAGCCACACCCTGTATTTACAAGCGTGAATGTTACTATTGTTTTCAAACTGTGCTAGATGATTGACTGTGAGAGATTATTGACAACAATTATTGTAACAAACTTTATAAAAGAGAAAGGAAAGGATCATGTAAACTCACCATAAGTAGCAAAAACTTCGCACAGAGAAAGGAAAGGATCATGTAAACTCACCATAAGTAGCAAAAACGTCGCACAATAGCGTACCACATATTAAACTAACAGAATGTATGAAGTGGTGTAGGCTGTTTGTTTGATCTGGTGTACCTTAATTTTAATAAATTACATTGTTAATGCATATGAAAAATTTAATCTTTCAATCAGACTCGTATCAGGTTCAGTTGCGGCCAAATGAAAGAATAATCAAGAATCATGAAAGCTAGCTAACACCAGATAGAATACCAATACATGACAGTATAAATTTTAACTTTTCTTTCAAGTGAACGGTAATGGTATTGAGCCGTTCTGTAAATTCTCTTAACTATTTTATAGACGCCAACGGCGTTACCGCGGTGGTAACACCGGTTCCCGTCAGATCCCCGAAGTTAAGCCCTGTCGGGCTTGGCTCGGATTTGGATGGGTCAACGTCCAGGTCCGCCGAGTGCTGTTGGCAAGCGGGGTGCACTCAGCCCTTGTGATGCCAATTGGGGAGGGCTGCTTGAGTTGGGGGTAGCGCTGCCGGTCACGAACACACAATGGCCGGGAGAGCGGTGCGCTGACCACACGCCCCTCCGTATCCCCATCTAGTGACGCTTAAGTGCTGAGTTGACACGGCAGTCGGTCGGTACGGTTGGACCTTCAAGGCTTGTTCAGACGGTGTTTGTTGGTTTGTATTTGATAGATCAGGACTGACTCTTTGAGCACCAATGGTAACTGCGTGAAACCAACATTGTATTATTCTTTTTTTTTAAGTACCAGTGCCGTTAGCATAAAACCACCGACGCTGTTGTAAATCAGAGATATCTAGTGGCACACTGAGGTACTTCTCACTTACAGCATTCAAAGCAACAGTCGGCGTGGAGATTTTGCTACGTGACTGTAGGAGATTGTGACACGTGGATTTTTATAGTGATCATATTGGGAAGGTCATCGGTAGTGAACGTAAGTATATCGAAAATTATCCTAACATAAATCGGAGTTTGTAGTACTGCTTTTGTAAGTGATTTCGAAATGAAAGCACTGGAGCCGAATATACTTTTTAGGGTTGAATAACACTTGGCAGTTTTTTGTTCTGCTGACTTCTTCAGATAGGATGGCCTGATAAGCCGAAAACTAGTTCATACAAATAAAAATCAGTAGAACAAAAAACCGCCCAAGTGTTATTCAACCCTCAATATGGAATTGTTCTATCAAGAAGCGACGGAAAAAACCATAAATAAGAATATACTTTTGACATAAATTTGTTAAATTTTAGGCCCATTTTGCTTGTTATTTAGGACTGTAATTTGCTTTAGGAATTATGAGTTCACAGAGGTTTCATGATGTGGAACTGTGTGTAGCAAAAAATGCGAAACTGCTTTCAAAGATATTTATTGAAATGATTTGTGGTTGAAAACTGTATGTCCCAGCGGTTCCAAAGTGAAACCACAATTTTAAAACAATTGATTGTGGACTTTTTGCCACTTTCTTCTTGTATTCGGTGTGTGCTATGATAACAAAGATTAATTTTGTGAACAAATATAAAATTATATTCCAAAATGAAACTAACTCCTCGAAGTAACTGACTGTTTACTTTATGCCAATTTATTCTTGTATTCCTTGCTTACTACGATAACCGACAATTTTTAAAAATTTTAGGATTATTTTTTGAGTTATTGGGACTCAAAGGGTTAAGGAACTATGTAACATTACACCATAAGCACTCTTTAAGAGCAGTTTTTTACACGAGATAGCTACACCAGCGTACCTTTCTCTTAATCAGATCAGCATCCATTAGACACCAACTATAGAATAAGTCGTAGACAAGAGTGGTAATGTATTAATTATATTAGTGTACGATAACCAGCGTGACGAGTTGGTAGTAGCAAGGCACCCTAAATTATCATTGGAGTATAGCTACTCGGGATTAGTCTGCTCCAAGCAGAGATAAAAAATTGTTTTGCAAAGGGCGCACTCGTAAGTGTGACTCTATGGCGCAATCGTTTGTCTCATTCCTCCCGTGCTAAACAGAATTCTGTGCGTATTTCTCGTAGCAGCTAGCTTAGTAGAAATCCATTAAGAATATAAGCGGTTTTCACCAGTCTTTCTGTGTTTAAGAATTCTTTCTGTGACCAGCCTAAATGATAGACTTCATGTTTCCGTACCCACCCAGTTTGCCAGCTCTAGAATCGATCACGGTCATAATATTGCTGTTAAACCCTGACGTTGATCCAAAGCATCCCTGTCTACATTTCGATTAATGTGAGTGCTAATATTTTCTGAAGAACTGTCGAGTAAGATTAATCTTGTGACCATCTTATGCTCATCTGTTTCAACGGGCCATACAGATATGAAGGATATGCTGATAATTAATCTTAACCAGAGACCGATGGCGGGGATAACTATAACATGTTTATCCAAAAAATTAAAAACGTCGCAATTGTTGGCCTTTTCGGGAGTGAGATATATGTATCAACATTTTTACGCGCATGCTTACGAAACAAAAAGTTTGATTTGTGGAAAACTGCTCTCACTGCTTTACAAATACAACACTTTTCTTCTTTAATTGGAAAAGTAACTAAATTTCGGCACACTTGACGGCAAATAAGTTTTTGTGAATTACTGTTGTTTCAAAGTTTTCAGGACAGCCACAAGTCGTACTCAGTAATCCATGTTTCATTGACCGGTTTCGCTCTTTTATTTAATAAAAGCTTCATCAGAAGTTCTGCAATTTACACTGTAATCTTTCTGATAATGCTCTTGCTGAATTAAAGAGCAAAACCAGTCAATAAAACATACAGAGTGCGACTTTTGGCTGTCCTGCTAACTTAATTTCATCAGTCGCTGTTTCCCCAGCAGGCAGTGCCTGCTGTCGCTATACGCTGTTATTTTTTGGTTTTAGATTTGTTTATGGAAAACAATGTCTTTTTCCCAAAGTTATTGCACTAAGGCGAGACGGCTGTGGTTAGTTCTGGTTGAGGATACAGCGATGACAGAGCTGTACGTCCATTGTTTGGCTGATACACTGTCTTGATTCGGCGGCTAATATGCGAGATAGTAAACACGCAACAATAAAGAGTATAACCTTGTGTAATGCAGCAAGATGATAAAATTCTAGAAACTGCTGCCAATCCTTTAACGACAAGCTTTAAGTTCTTACACGTTATGGGCGCAATATACACTCAAGCGCCATAGAAACTGGTATAGGCATGCAGTCGTCGTTGGTCCCGTTCTTGCAGGATCTTTGTCCGACCGTATCGATGTCGGAGATTCGATGTTTTATCGAATGCCTAATATTCACGGTAACTGGTGAAATGATCGTACGGAAAAATCCCCAATTCGTCGCCCCCTCGCAGATGCTGTGTCCCATCGCACTTGCGCCGGCTATAACACCACGTTCAAACTCATTTACAGTGAATCTTGATAAACTGCGATTGTAGTAGCAGTGACCGATCTAACAACTATGTTGCCGACGTATCCCTGTTAATGTAAAAAAGCGGGAAAACGGCGGTGCAGTCGGCAACGCCAATGTAAGACAAGTGTCTGGCGCAGTTGTTAGATCGGTTACTGCTGCTGCAATGGCAAATTATCAAGATTTAAGTGAGTTTGAACGTGCTGTTACAGTCGGCGCAGGAGTGATGCGGCACAGTATATCAGAAGTAACGATGAAGTGGGCATTTTCCTATACTACCATTTCAGGAGTGTACCGTGAATATCAGGAATCCGGTAAGACATCAAATCTAAAAAAATGGTTCAAATGGCTCTGAGCACTATGGGACTTAACATCTATGGTCATCAGTCCCCTAGAACTTAGAACTACTTAAACCTAACTAACCTAAGGACATCACACAACGCCCAGCCATCACGAGGCAGAGAAAATCCCTGACCCCGCCGGGAATCGAACCCGGGAACCCGGGCGTGGGAAGCGAGAACGCTACCGCACGACCACGAGATGCGGGCACATCAAATCTCCGACATCGCTGCGGCCGGAAAAAGCTTGTGAAAGAACAGGGCCAACGACGAGTGAAGAGAATCGTTCAGCATGACAGAAGTGCAGCCCTTCAGCAAATTTTTGCAGATTTCAGTGCTGGGCCATCAACAAGTATCAGCGTGCGAACCATTCAACGAAACATCATACCTATGGACTTTCGGAGACGAATACCCAGTCGCGTACCCTTTTGATGACTGCACGGCACAAAGCCTTACACCTCACCTGGGCCCGTCAAGGCCGACATTGGACTGTTGATGACTGGAAACATGTTGCCTGGTCGGACGAGTCTTGTTTCAAATTGTAGCGAGCGGATGGACGGAATTTATGGATACCGCATGTCAGCAGGGGACTGTTCAAGCTGGTGGAGGCTTTTTAATGGTGTGGGGCGTGTGCAGTTGGAGTGAAGGGATCCCTGATACGTGTTGATACGACTGTGACAGGTGACACGTACGTAAGCACCCTGTGTGATCACCTACATCCATTCATGTCCACTGTGAGTTCCGATGGACTTGGACAATTCCAGCAGGACAATGCGACACCACACACGTCCATAATTGCTACAGAGTGGCTCCAGGAACACTCTTCTGAGTTTAAACGCTTCCGATGGCCATCAAACTCCCCAGACATAGTCATTATTGAGCACAACTGGGATGCCTTGCAACCTGCTGTTCAGAAGAAATCTCCACCCCCTCGTAATCTTACGGATTCATGGTGTTAGTTCCCTCCAGAACTACTTCAGACATTAGTCGAGTCTACACCACGTCGTTTCGCTGAACGTCTGCGTGTTCGCGTGGGCCCTACACGATATTAGGCAGGTGTACTAGTTTCTTTGGCTCTTCGGTGTAATAGCATTATATTGAGTGTCCACGAAAAGAGTTTTTTAGAGAAGTTATAGCAGAGCTAAAGTCCGACTTACAACTATATAATTAGATTTTTCTTAACCATGAATTGACAGGGATTTTCTCAGCGTAGACAATGAAACATGTAATAGTGAGAGACACACACACACACGCCATTAAACAGGTTCGATGGAGAAGACATGTGAACAAAATGAGGGAACATACGGAACAGATACAATACGTTGAAATGAAGTGAAAACACGTGGTGGAAACAACTTGACGAACAACTTATTATTGATTAACTTCTCATGGTTGGGATTCAAAGTCACATAATATTTCTAGAAAGACATCATAGTCGCCGTTGGCTGTATAAAATATTTATTATTACGATTGCAATTTCGGGCTTGTGACCATTTTCAAGTAACACTGCAAAAGTTACCCAAAGACAAAAATACAAAAGTGAAGCACAGGGTGTATATACATAAGTAATCAAACATTTTCATTAAGAAAGTAGCTCAATTATAAAAAATGGTGAGAAATGTACATTAATTACATTCTGTCAGAATATAGAACTATCTGAGATGACTACATGTCGTCGTCAAAATGCCGCCTTTTGACAGTGAGAGTCTCACAAGATCCGATGAGTACGACACTTATTACATCGTAATATGCTGTTAAATATGTACTGAACTGTCGATGTTACCATCGTTATAATAATCTATCACACATACAAGCTCAGGTGCACTGACAACATGTGGAGCTAAGTCCGTTGGCGCGAAAATACGTTTACTAAAGATACTGCCTGTGCACGTAGCAAAGATAGTGCACACCAAGGATACAACTTATAAGCTTTATATGGTAAAGTCTTTTCATCTGTCGACATCATATAGCTTTCTAAATAGTGCTATCATTGTAAGGGGCAGTAGGATTGGATGGGAATATTTATTTATAATATAGTAGTGTTACTTGAAAATGGCCATAAGGCCGAAACTGCAATCGTAATAATAAATATTTTATACAGTCAACGGCGACTATGATGTCTTTTAAGAAAAAAAAACTTAGTTATTGTGTATTATTTTTTCCTCACACACACTGTGACAAAAAAGTGTAACCGCTGTAATACTGACCCACTAGAGAGACATACGGAATATTGGAGCGATAGCTAAGAGGCTGAGTATGCTTGGAAATAGTTTTACAACAGTATGGATTGAGGCATTAGCTTAATCTTTACACTTCAATAGTTCGTGCGGTATAGTGAAATATTAAGAGTGTGTGTTTCTTCTTTGGCCACCGTAGCTTGCGAAAGGCGTGTATGAATTATTACGGAAATGAAAGAAAAGGAGAAAGTTGAACACTATGCCGACTTGTAGCATACTCCTGTTAAATAACACGAAATATGCCACTAACATGCACGTTTCCATGCAACAGACAGATCACTGTCAAAATTGTCACATACCAGCATCATATGAAACACAACTGGAATTTAATGTAGGACACTAACGGTCAAGAACTGTACGTTAGCGCCCCTTCTCCTCTTGCCATCCACACAGTGTTATAGGAAATTTCCGCTACTTCCATGGCTCGTACCAGCTAGCTACATACCAGAGTGCGCTGTTGACTTGGTCTTCGTTGTGGGTAGTTATGTGGAGTTAGACTACGTGGACAAGGTATAATGAAACAAACATGTACTGGAAGTAAATCTAATTCCGCTCAGAGATTTTAGAAAGAGACGGGATACAAGATCTAGTGGTGATTTAAGAACTACATGAGCGACTGAATAAATCTTGAATGAATTCACACTCGAAGTGGTATCTCCCATTTCTTCCAACGACTACTCTTTCTTGGCTGCACTTTTATTTCAGCTACTGACGATGTGAGATTGTGCGAGACTGAATACACATGCCAGCATTAGGAATAAAACAATTCAGTAATAAGGAATTAGACTAAACGTCGGAAGGCTAAAGCATGAGCGTCAAGTCTTTTGCGAACACCGTGACCTCGCCAAGGCGAAGCCGTCTATTAATAACTGGTTCGTCGCAGAAGGGAAGGGAGGTCGTAAATCTTGAGTTTCTTTCAACTACGTAACAACTCCGAAGTTGTGATTACGTTTGAACTTATTCCAGAACTGTGACGTTCCCCGGGGCTGCAACCGCCGAAGGTACAAAAGGTACAATTGTTCCGCGGCATAGCGACTTTTTTAATGTAGTTAAACGCGCCGGTTCATATTGAATGAACTTGATTAATCTCAGAGAAAGGCGTTTTCCCGGCTAAAAGTATTGACACCGAACTGAAATAAGTATCAAGATCAGGTCGTCCTATAACCCTGACCAATTTTACGTGGCACAAGGTTGTAAAGTATGAATCGACCATTTTATTTAGAATTAATTTTGCTGAATGCTTGTTTCTTGATCGCAGATCAGTCGTGACACTTTTTTTGTAAGCTTTTCTACAGTTTTGTTCTTATTAAATGTTTATATACACTCCTGGAAATTGAAATAAGAACACCGTGAATTCATTGTCCCAGGAAGGGGAAACTTTATTGACACATTCCTGGGGTCAGATACATCACATGATCACACTGACAGAACCACAGGCACATAGACACAGGCAACAGAGCATGCACAATGTCGGCACTAGTACAGTGTATATCCATCCTTCGCAGCAATGCAGGCTGCTATTCTCCCATGGAGACGATCGTAGAGATGCTGGATGTAGTCCTGTGGAACGGCTTGCCATGCCATTTCCACCTGGCGCCTCAGTTGGACCAGCGTTCGTGCTGGACGTGCAGACCGCGTGAGACGACGCTTCATCCAGTCCCAAACATGCTCAATGGGGGACAGATCCGGAGATCTTGCTGGCCAGGGTAGTTGACTTACACCTTCTAGAGCACGTTGGGTGGCACGGGATACATGCGGACGTGCATTGTCCTGTTGGAACAGCAAGTTCCCTTGCCGGTCTAGGAATGGTAGAACGATGGGTTCGATGACGGTTTGGATGTACCGTGCACTATTCAGTGTCCCCTCGACGATCACCAGTGGTGTACGGCCAGTGTAGGAGATCGCTCCCCACACCATGATGCCGGGTGTTGGCCCTGTGTGCCTCGGTCGTATGCAGTCCTGATAGTGGCGCTCACCTGCACGGCGCCAAACAGGCATACGACCATCATTGGCACCAAGGCAGAAGCGACTCTCATCGCTGAAGACGACACGTCTCCATTCGTCCCTCCATTCACGCCTGTCGCGACACCACTGGAGGCGGGCTGCACGGTGTTGGGGCGTGAGCGGAAGACGGCCTAACGGTGTGCGGGACCGTAGCCCAGCTTCATGGAGACGGTTGCGAATGGTCGTCGCCGATACCCCAGGAGCAACAGTGTCCCTAATTTGCTGGGAAGTGGCGGTGCGGTCCCCTACGGCACTGCGTAGGATCCTACGGTCTTGGCGTGCATCCGTGCGTCGCTGCGGTCCGGTCCCAGGTCGACGGGCACGTGCACCATCCGCCGACCACTGGCGACAACATCGATGTACTGTGGAGACCTCACGCCCCACGTGTTGAGCAATTCGGCGGTACGTCCACCCGGCCTCCCGCATGCCCACTATACGCCCTCGCTCAAAGTCCGTCAACTGCACATACGGCTCACGTCCACGCTGTCGCGGCATGCTACCAGTGTTAAAGACTGCGATGGAGCTCCGTATGCCACGGCAAACTGGCTGACACTGACGGCGGCGGTGCACAAATGCTGCGCAGCTAGCGCCATTCGACGGCCAACACCGCGGTTACTGGTGTGTCCGCTGTACCGTGCGTGTGATCATTGCTTGTACAGCCCTCTCGCAGTGTCCGGAGCAAGTATGGTGGGTCTGACACACCGGAGTCAATGTGTTCTTTTTTCCATTTCCAGGAGTGTATTTCGAGTGATACTCATCTATTTCTGCTGTGGTAAGTACTCAAGTTTTTTTTAAATGTAACGCATTACAACTATTGTTAACATACGGGTAATCGATGACAGGTACAAAAAATTTACAGGTGTTTCTAATCAGATGTACCTTATTACCATTTATGATGCTCCATGCACGCAACGGTATGATGTCAATGAACTAGAACTTAACGATAGCTATTGTAGTCTATTTCGTCTTATTTTAATTTGACAGCAACGGGCATTTATAAACAATGATGGCTAAAATGTTCCTAGGGAATAAAAACACACTGAAATCTGTACTCAGTCCACTACCCCTTTCTCAGGTACATTTGGCCTCTAATTTCTTATAATGATACTGTGGTATTTAGGAAACAGTCTAAATTCAGTGTAAAAAAACTGTTTCCCATTGCTATGTGAACCCGTGCACACAGTCACACCCCTGTAAATGTTCACTCTCATACGACTGTTGAGCAAAGGCTATCCTTAAAACCAATGTCTCATGGCAGTTTTAAATCGCAACGGGAATATACATATTTACAAAAGATGGTTCAAATGGCTCTGAGCACTATGCGACTTAACTTCTGAGGTCATCAGTCGCATAGAACTTTGAACTGATTAAACCTAACTAACCTAAGGACATCACACACATCCATGCCCGATGCAGGATTCGAGTCTGCGACCGTAGCGGTCGCTCGGCTCCAGATTGTAGCGCCCAGAACCGCACGGCCACTCCGGTCGGCACATATTTACACTGGTGCCTGAAATCCAGAGATTAATTTAATGCTACAAGAATATAAATGAGTTTAATTACATGTTAAACTATAAATTATCAAATATTTGAAATATGGCATGTTATTTTCTTAGCGTGTAGACCTTCCACTTGTAAAAGAAACATTTTATCACGATATAAACACTAAACAAAAGCAGGCAGTAAACAGTTTTCTGGAAAATAAGACGGTCCTGGTTTGTCTTCAAGGCAAAATTTGTCTTTTAAAAGACATCATAGTCACCAGTGGCTATAATAGCAATTACAGAAGAGTAAAATGGATATAGAAGAGAGAGATTTTGTATCATTAATAACTTACCACTTAATAGGTAATCGTAAAACATCGCAAATTAAGCATGAGACATATTTGTACACCTTGGTGACTAATTGTTCAGAAAGATCTATGATTTGGTCCCCAATCGGACGCTGGATTTTTGTCTGCCCCGTACTACTTCTTTCACCTGTTTCACTAATGTCAAGAAATCCGATCTGCAAAGCCGTTAGGAGTCCACAGCAAACTGGCTGAGAAAGTGAGTTCAAAGATGCAAGGGCAGTCTACCTCCAATATGACTATGACTAGTAAAGTACTGAGGCGTTGAAACCAACCTTTGTGTTGTAGTGTATCCTATGCGTCAAATGAATGATGATTCTCAAAATTTTTTATTATTGTTCGTATATTGACTACCAAGAAATACCTCTGTTTTTCGTGTTCACCAGAGTAGCTTTCGTTATTAACTGACAACGTGCATTGTACAGCTCTGAATGTAAAGGAGTTGTATTCAGTGAGAACACAAATGAGGTCTGTAAAATTCATTATTTCTGAAGCATCTTTCCTTCTTCTGATTCGGCAGTATCGAGACGTGTTTAAAGTAGCAGGAGAAAATAGTGAAATATAGTGATTTTTATGGAAGAGTGGGTACTTATTTTAGCTCATTGCGAATTTCCGGAGAAGAGGTCTGATATCACGGAACAAAGAACAGTAAATGAAAGAAGATCATTACTTAACTACGGCTGTAGGGGTTCGCAAAACTCGCTTACCGCGCCCGGGTTCCCGAGTTCGATTCCCGGCGGGGTCAGGGATTTTCTCTGCCTCGTGATGACTGGGTATTGTGTGATGTCCTTAGGTTAGTTAGGTTTAAGTAGTTCTAAGTTTTAGGGGACTGATGACCATAGATGTTAAGTCCCATAGTGCTCAGAGCCATTTGAACCATTTGTTCGCAAAACGTTTCGGTGGTAAAATGTAATAAAAATTGTCCGCAGGCCTGCTCTCTAGGAAATGTATGTCTATATTTCCCAAAAGAAAATACAATATGTGTTCCAGGGAACTATCGTGAGGTGACAAAAGTCTTGGGATAGCGATACGCACATATACAGGCGGCGGTAGAATCGTGTACACAAAGTACAAAAGCAAAATGCATTGGTGGGGCTGTCATTTGTACTCCGGTGCTTCAAGAGAATATATTTTGCACATTATTGTGGCCGCACGACGGTAATTAACAGACTTTGAACTCTGAATGGTAGTAGCAGATACATGCATTGGGCATTCCATTTCGGAAATCGTTAGCGCCAAGAGTGCGCCAAGAATATCAAATTTTATGCATTACCCTCACCACGGACAACACAGCGATCGACGGCTTTCACTTAACGACCAAGAGCATCTGCATTTGCGTAGAGTTTTTAGTGCTAACTGACAAGTAACACTACCTGAAATAACCGCAGAAATCAAAGTGGGAGGTACGACGAATGTATCCGCTAGGAAAGTGTCGCGAAATTTGGCTTTAATGAGTTATGGCAGCAGACAACCGACGCGAAGGCCTTTGCTGCAAGCACGACATCGCCTGAGCCATGGAGTGAGATTGTCAACAAGGCATTGTGCCAGCTGTTGGTGACTCCATAATGGTGTGAGCTATATTTACTTGTAATGGATCGTAGACTGGTAATGGTTGTGTTCGACTTCTTGGAGACCATTTGCAATCATTCAGGGATCTCGTTTCATCAAACAACGATGGAATTTTTATGGACGACAATGAGCCAGTCAAATGGCTAAATTAATTCGCGATCGGTTTGAAGAACGTTCCGTACAATTCTAGCGAATGATTTGGCCACCCAGATCGCCCGTCCTGAATACCATAGTACACTACTGGCCATTAAAATTGCTGCACTACGAAGATGACGTGATACAGAAGCGAAATTTAACCGACAGGAAGAAGATGCTGTGATATGCAAATGATTAGCTTTTCAGAGCATTCATACAAGGTTGGCGCCTATGGCGACACCTACAACCTGCTGATATGAGGAAAGTTTCCAACCAATTTCTCATACACAAACAGCAGTTGACCGGCGTTGCCTGGTGAAACGTTGTTGTGGTGTCTCGTGTAAGGAGGAGAAATGCGTACCATCACGTTTCCGACTTTGATAATGGTCGGATTGTAGCCTAACGCGATTGCGGTTTATCGTATCGCGACACTGGTGCTCGCGTTGGTGGAGATCCAATGACTGTTAGCAGAATATGGAATCGGTGGGTTCAGGGGGGTAATACGGAACGCCGTGCTGGATCCCAACGGCCTCGTATCACTAGCAGTCGAGATGACAGGCATCTTATCCGCAGGGCTGTAACGGATCGTGCAGCCACGTCTCGATCCCTGAGTCAACAGATGGGGGCGTTTGCAAGACAACAACCATCTGCACGAACAGTTCGACGACGGTTGCAGCAGCATGGACTATCAGCTCGGAGACCATGGCTGCAGTTACCGTCGACGCTGCATCATAGCCAGGAGCGCCTGCGATGGTGTACTCAACGACGAACCTGGGTGCACGAATGGCAAAACGTCATTTTTTCGGATGAATCCAGGTTATGTTTACAGCATCGTGATGGTCGCATCAGGGTTTGGCGACATCGCGGTGAACGCACATTGGAAGCGTGTATTCGTCATCGCCATACTGGCTTATCACCCGGCGTGATGGTATGGGGTGCCATTGGTTACACGTCTCGGTCACCTCTTGTTCGCATTGACGGCACTTTGAACAGTGGACGTTACATTTCAGATGTGTTACGATCCGTGGCTCTACCCTTCATTCGAGCCCTGCGAAACCCTACATTTCAGAAGGATAATGCTCGACCGCATGTTGCAGGTCCTGTACGGGCCTTTCTGAATACAGAAAATGTTCCACTGCTGCCCTGGCCAGCACATTCTCCAGATCTCTCACCAATTGAATACGTCTGGTCAATGCTGGCCGAGCAACTGGCTCTTCACAATACGCCAGTCACTACTCTTGATGAACTGTGGTATCGTGTTGTAGCTGCATGGGCAGCTGTACCTGTACACGCCATTCAAGCTCTGTTTGACTCAATGTCCAGGCGTATCAAGGCCGTTATTAGGGCCAGAGGTGGTTGTTCTGGGTACTGATTTCTCAGGATCTATGCAACCACATTGCGTGAAAACGTAATCACATATCAGTTCTAGTATAATATATTTGTCCAATGAATACCTGTTTATCACCTGCATTTCTTCTTGGTGTAGCAATTTTAATGGCCAGTAGTGTACATTTATGGGACACTGTCGACAGGCCAGTTCGGGTACAGAATGCTGCAGTTATTGACGGGGAAGCAGGAGAGACTTTCATCGACTTATTGAGTCCATGCCTCGTCAAGTTGCTGCACTGCCTCAGGCAAAAGGAGATCCGACACGACATTTTAAGGTATTCCATCACTTTTTTCACCTCAGTTCTTCGAAAGTGGAAAACATGACAATAAATTTAACTTCACTCTTTCCACATTATTCTACCCGAATAAAAACGCTACCTGGTATTATTGATTTCATTCAATGTAGCCTTTATACGTTACGAGAAAGCATTTAAATATGCTGCCTAACAAAAGCAGTGAAGCACCCAGAAGACATGGTTCGATGCCGAAGACACTTGGTACATGTACACACCAACGGCGGGCGTATAAATAATCAGAAATGCAATTGTCCGAGACATGTAGATGGGCTCCACAGAGCATTAGTGTTGTTCGTGCTTAGTGTTGTTACGATGCCGGCTGAAGTATATAAGAGGTGCAAGTAGTATCAAATACAAAGAGCACTGTGAAGGAGACGAGATGCCTCGTACTCTTATGACACAGCATTGTTAGCCCCTAGAGTGGGAAAGTGACGTCATTATGGGTCTCCATTTGGTAGTCAGGCTGAATCGTGCAATATCTGATTTGTGGAGCATTTGGATGAGAGATTGTCCAGAACTTGGACTGCGTGGGAACGTGAGATCAAAGGTTCCATTCGATCACGATTTACCACCGCCATCGCCGTATAGCGCACCAAACGCATTGTAACCCCTTTGCATATGCGCCTTTCTCCCGAGAACAAGTAAAAGCCTCTCGGAAATGTTCTTTCGTCCAGCACCTTTGGTCGGGGACTATCAGCAGCCGGATGAGGAAATCACCACCCCAGGAGTAGGCTGTCATTAACACAATACAAACGGCTGTGTGTAGAGTGGTATAGTGACGGGGAAGCATCAACTTTTGATGAATGACGTCACTCTGTACCCATAAAATCGCTGTTCTGTACTACCCCACATGACCATCGTCGACGAGTACGGTGGCGGCTGGAGAGAGACCCCATTCCTCCACTGTTTCGGAAAGGCACAACAGTGTTACTCCCAGCGTCATGGTGTGAGGAACCATCGGGCATGACTTCACGTCGCGGTTGGTACTGACTGAGGGAACACTGCCAGCACAACTGTACTTCACGAACGCCCTGTGTCCTCGTGTGCTACCTTTCACGCTACAGCATAGTGGTGCCATTTTTCAACAGAAAATTGCCCTACTACACGTGACACGTGTCTCTCTGAGCTGTCTTCGTGATGTTCTGATGCTCCCATGACCAGCAAGACCCCTGATAGAACATGTGTGGGACCAGCTTGGACGTCAACTCCACCCCAGCGCCAATAATCAGGATATCGAGTACCAGTTACAACAGTTACGGCCTGCTTGTCTCAGGAGAGAATTAAACGGCTTTACGACACTCTTCTCAACGGAATCAATGCATGCACCCGGGGCGCATCACGTGTAACGTCTTACTAATAAGTGGGATCATACTATCGAGATCTTTGTAAATTTGACTCTATTTTGTAATCACTGAAATAACATTACATACTGTCTCAACCTGGAGAATTTCGTTTCGCTTCCTCCTCTCCTTTTGAGTGCTTCGGTTGTTATCTCTGGAAGTATGTATCGACATGCAGAAATAGTGACAAACACTGGAGGAAAACGGTATACTTAGACATTCATGTCGTTTGGTAAGAAGTCTGTGCAACGGAAATATGATTTAAATAAAGATCAGAGGTTTTAAAATGAAGTTACAGCTATAGGAATATGCAAAACGAGCAGCTTCCCTCAAACTATTTCAAACTGGTTGGAGATAACTGAATGAAAACATGCAGATGAAAAGAGAATTAAGTTCGTGTTCTGGTGCTAAAACAATTTTACAAGAAAGTGAATATGACATTCCAATATTTCATTCTCCATTTACTGAGAGAAATATAGGGTATTATGGGTATAAGTGTAGATACTTTCACTGGCGACTGAGGACAATGTACTGAAAAATATTACATCACTATTTACTTCATTTCAGACAAATAATTTTATAACTATTAGTTGTTGTATGTTTTTAGGTTGGCTAGAACCTCCAAGCCAAAAGCAACCGATTAATGCTTAGTTTCCCTAGGGCAACAGGTTTCGTGTTGAAGTGTGGACAAGTGGACGCTAAATGGTTAATCTGTACTGTCAGGCATAGTCCACTTAGTGGTGCAGCTACAACCGTACAGGAAACATCAGGTAGTAAATTATGTGACAAGTTTGTGGGAAGACTATCAGCCGCAGAGGAAAAACGATGAACACACTGAAGTGGGCAAGTATTAAGGTACCAATTATCACAATATCTGCACATATAACCCTGACACCCCATACGCTGAAAATATGTCTTCCAATAGATTTCCAGTGATAAATTAGAAAACGAAAACTAGAATGGGCGTTAGATGGCCTTTGCGACGTTGGGTAATCTCCTGGGAACAAAACAAGTGGAAAGGCCTACAGTTAGATAGTTTTCGTACAGTACATAAATGATGCAGTAAGCGGTAGGATTACTGGTAGTGTTGGTAGTGTTGATAGTATTGGTAGGAAGAGAAACATGTATGAATGTGTGTGAGAGAAAATGGGAGCCAACGAATTCTTTCTGTTTTTTGTTTGTTTGTATTTTATACATATTTAGAACCGCACATCGTTCAGCGTTACTCCATTGTCTAATTTATAACCTTACAAAGTGTAAATTGCATATTAGAAGTAATAAAAAGTGGTTGACTGCGGAACTTCTGCGCTCTTAGGTAACCAAACCAATTAGTTTTGATGCAAATAAAGTTTACATGCACAAACATAATATATACATTATTATTGTGGTTATTTTTTACTCAATACAAAGTTCTTGTCATGATCAAAGGCAAAAGTTTCCTGTTATTATTGACAAGTTCAAAAGCTGTTTACGAATAACGTAAACATGTATTATATGAGCTATACAAAGTTTTGAAGCGGTGTTTGACATGTTTTTACTTCAATTTTTTAAATTTTATCTTTATGTGGGGAAATTGCGTTTTCTAGAGCTATATGACAAATGTACATTTTTTATTTCTACTACAAGATCCCCCTGTTTCATGTTATAAAACAAAATTTTCAAATAAAACCTAAATTAAACACTGACAGTTTCAATTTTGCTGTAAATACTACTTACTTGTAAATAACAGACAGTATAAGAATGTAGATCAAAAATGTACCATAGGTTACATGACCCTTTATACACCCACACTAAGTTTCTAGACAATTCACTTCTTCCCATTTCTAGGATACCTAGTAAGACACTGGTTGCATACATAGACAAAGCAATTGAAATGAGGTAACGCCTGATAGGTATGCAACACACCTGACATACAAGTAAAGCGGTTACGATTTTAATTGACAAAGGCTACTAGGAAAACTACCGTACTCTACACTTATTTATGACAGTTTACAGCAGGCTTCTGTAGTTTTACGACTCTGAGAGATGGAGATAATATGAGGCGATGGTAGTTTAAGTTGACGACAGGCAACGACAAGGTGCTGGCTCGGGGGCGCTAACACAAATAAAGACAAGTACACGTCGCTGGAAGCAGGCCAAGGCCGCGTGACGTCAGTGAAACAGTAGACTGCAGGGGCGGGGCAGTTCCTACTGCAAACAGCGGAATGTGCCAGCCTGCTGCACCGAGGCATCATCGCCTCTACCAGCAGACTTCAGCTTAGGATCTGACGACAGCGAGTGCTGCGGTCAGTCTTAATTATTTGTACTTTTTTGTCTTCATCGTGATGATATTCGGGTGCTGAGTCTTTAGTGAATCCGGATTGCACACACATATGATCCACTTCGTTTTTCTGATGACGTTTATTTGGAAATCGAGATTGGAGGGTTTCAAATAAAGTTACAGCTACAGGAGTAGATAAACTTCAACAAGGGATGGAAATACCTCATTGAGAAAATTTGCAAGCAGTCTTCAAAACCAATTACAATAATAATAAACTAATGCTTAACCGACGTATTAAAAGGAAAACAGAACAAATTAAGCTGAAGTCAAAGCTTAAGTCAACCAGTTTATGCGTTTAGCGAAGTTTACGATAGTGACAGGGAAAAAGGGAAGGCTGAAAAGTGGAAGGAATATATAGAAGGGCTATACAAAGTAAACAAACATTAGCTAGGCGATATGTGCTAGAAGATCTAAGTCGAAACAGGACACCTGGACTAAAAGGCATTCCTTCAGAATTATTGAGATCCTAACGAGAACATCCCATGACAAAACTACGAGGGGTGTTCATTAAGTAATGCAACACATTCTTTTTCTGAAGGCACGTAGGTTTTATTCACGATTTCAATACACCATGTTATTCCCTACTCGTTTAGCTACAAAATACTATTTTTCCACCTAATCTCCGTTCAATGCGACGGCCTTATGCTGCCTTACTGGAAGGACCTGTATGCCCGCAGTGTACCACTCTGCTTGTCGAATTCGGAGCCAACTTCTTGCTGGGTGAGTAACCTCCCCATCATACACATACTGCTTCGTGGGGAGTGCATCCTTCATTCGGCCAAACAGATGGAAATCGGAAGGCGCGAGGACGGAACTGTAGGGTGGACGAGGAAGAAGAATCCGATGAAGTTTTGTGAGCTTCTCTCGGGTGCGCGGACTTGCGTGAGGCCTTGCGTTGTCATGGAGAAGGAGAAGTTCGCTTGCATTTTCGGGACTACGAACGCACTGAAGTCGTCTCTTCAGTTTCCTGAGGGTAGCACAACATACGACAGAGTTGATCGTTGCACCATGAGGGAGAATATCAAATAGAATAACCCCTTCCGAGTCCCAAAAGACAATGGAGGGTGCGGCTTTGAACATTTTCTTCGAAGAGAGGTGGTGTTGTGCCACTCCATGGATTGCCGTTTTGTTGCCGGTTCGAAGTGATGAACCCATGTTTCACCGCCTGTGGCGATGTTCAATAAACAGTTTACACCATCAGTATTGTAACCCACGAGTAATTCCTCAGAGATTGTCCTTCGTTGCTCTTTATGTTGTTGTTTTAGGCGGCGAGAGACCCAGAGGGAACACATCTTCGAGTTCCCCAACCGACGGACTAGTGCGTCAGCACTACCAACAAAAACTCAGGTTGAGCACTGAGGGCCGGCCGCGGTGGTCTAGCGGTTCTAGGCGCGCAGTCCGGAGTCGCGCGGCTGCTACGGTCGCAGGTTCGAATCCTGTCTCGGGCATGGATGTGTGTGATGACCACAGATGTTAAGTCCCATAGTGCTCAGAGCCATTTGAACCTTTTTTTTTTGAGCACTGAGGTGTTTGATTATGATCCGTCGATCACCTCGAATGACAGTGTCTGCACAGTCCAACATTTCAAGAGTCACCGCTGCGCGTGGCCAGTCGGCACACGGGAGATCGGACGGATTTGCGTGACATTGTTGCGTTGTTGATAGACGGCTCGTGTGGTATCGATAGCAACGATGCCACGGCATAATTTCTCAAGTTGGCACTACGACACCGACACCGACGACTTCGCCCTCTAGCCGGTCCTGCGCTCTACGAGCTCCGCCCCAGAGTCTGCCCATTTGATCAAGAGCAGACGGCCGGGACACGTAGCTTCAGCTTGAGACTGTGCTCATCTGTACAAGCTATGTATGCCTCTGTATATATATTCAGGCTCCAGTAAACCACTTTTACTTACGTGCAGTACCGACGTATTTTTCCAGCTCCTGCTCCTACCCACGCGCCGCCTTCCAGGCTGGATACAAAACCTCGCCCAAACACTCATCACGCTTTTGTTGACTTCCAGATCTCCGTAGACACTCTGCAAGCACCTATGAATATCTGCGACACTCCGGTTTTCCGCCAGAAGAAAATGACAGCTCTACGCTTGGGGTCACATCAGCTACAGACGCCACTTTTGAAGGCTACGTATAACGCCGCCCTCTGTCGGAACTTCATGAAACAATAGAAGCTGCAGCGGGAATATTCCACGATGTCCCACAGAAAATTCCGTATTTTTTCAGTCGAAACGCACCGAGAAAAACAAAGTGTTGCATTACTTACCGAACGCCCCTCGTATTCCATCTGTTGCGAAGACACATGAGACGGGTGAAATACACTTAACTTCAAGAAGAACGTACGCGAAGCAGCACTGCCCCTTCTGTTTATCCCGGAAAACATCCTTCTTCTATAGAATTTGTACATAAATCGACGTTGGATTGTTGATGACTGGAAACATGTTGCCTGGTCGGACGAGTCTCGTTGTATCGAGCGGATGGATGTGTGCGGATATGGAGACAACCTCATGAATTCATGGACCCTGCATGTCAGCAAGGGACTGTTCAAGCTGTTGGAGGCTCTGTAGTGGTGTGGGGCGTGTGCAGTTGGAGTGATATTGGACCCCTGATACGCCTAGATACGACTCTGATAGATGACACGTACGGAAGCATCCTGTCTGATCACCTGCGTCCATTCATGTCCGTTGTGCATTCCAGCGGACTAGGGCAATTCCATCAGGACAATGCGACAACCCAAACCAACAGAATTGCTACAGAGTGGCTCCAGGAATACTCTTTTGATTTTAAACACATCCGCTGGCAACCAAACTCCAACCCCCTCGTAGTCTTACTGTTTTATGGACAGCCCTGAAGGATTCATGGTGTCAATTCCCTCCAGCACTACTTCAGACATTAGTGAAGTCCATGCCACTTCGTGTTGCGGCACTTCTGCGTGCTCGCGGGGGTCCTACACAATATTAGGCAGGTGTACCAGTTTCTTTGGCTCTTCAGTGTACAAACTATACATTCCACTGACTCATGTTGCTGAATCGTTAATATGTAGTCTCCCGCTTTTTTCTCACTCTGCGAAATATCTTGGGCTTCTTTGTCACAAAGTGTCAACTTCGGCAGCTGTTGTTATAGATATAATGCAACGTTTGCTTTGTTTGTCGTTCCCATTGATCTGCTGTGTGGCTGCATGGTAGACAGTATGTGGGGCGTCGAATGCCGTAAGTATCATTGTCCTTTCGCTAGCTCACACTCAAGGGGTTCCTTGTAAGTAAGTACGTCTTTTCTATTTTAGGTATGGTAATGGTCCTGCATAGTGTTGTGGTAAGATTTCTCTTTCGTAGCAGTCATTTATCACTGTGGATAATATAGCTCTTCATATCGTTACCTAAATATTTCAGCACTTTTACACTTACGTCATAAACACCGGTTTTTTCCACTGTCTAAGTATTCGAATGCCATGTTCAGATTCATGTATCGTGATTGGTTGCACTTGTAATGGAAAATAAAATATTAAATTCTGAACCGAGCAGGAAGGACCATAGATCCTATGCTGGCACGACTGCCAAATGTGTAAGAAATCTAAACATCGCCACATTCAGACAAAAACAGAAAGTACGTAAGTCAGACAAACTCCAACGTTTTACATCATATCTAACGATAGCAAGGACAACAAGGTGACGCAACGGAGATCCGCAGGATCGATGACCCCAAAGATACGAGAGCAGCATACAATGATCTTACTGTTTAAGCTGCTACAGAGACATACGGTAGAAACATTTTGGAAAACACGAAAACAGAGGAGACCCTGAAACAACACAACACAGAAAGCCTTTGACAGCTTGCCTGAGATGTATATAGAACTGTCGTGGACTCGACAGGTACAGTCGCGGAATGTGGTCTGGAGTGCTACACTCAGAAAGTTAAGGCGGAGAAGACTACTCCAAGCACATACACTCCTGGAAATTGAAATAAGAACACCGTGAATTCATTGTCCCAGGAAGGGGAAACTTTATTGACACATTCCTGGGGTCAGATACATCACATGATCACACTGACAGAACCACAGGCACATAGACACAGGCAACAGAGCATGCACAATGTCGGCACTAGTACAGTGTATATCCACCTTTCGCAGCAATGCAGGCTGCTATTCTCCCATGGAGACGATCGTAGAGATGCTGGATGTGATCCTGTGGAACGGCTTGCCATGCCATTTCCACCTGGCGCCTCAGTTGGACCAGCGTTCATGCTGGACGTGCAGACCGCGTGAGACGACGTTTCATCCAGTCCCAAACATGCTCAATGGGGGACAGATCCGGAGACCTTGCTGGCCAGGGTAGTTGACTTACACCTTCTAGAGCACGTTGGGTGGCACGGGATACATGCGGACGTGCATTGTCCTGTTGGAACAGCAAGTTCCCTTGCCGATCTAGGAATGGTAGAACGATGGGTTCGATGACGGTTTGGATGTACCGTGCACTATTCAGTGTCCCCTCGACGATCACCAGTGGTGTACGGCCAGTGAAGGAGATCGCTCCCCACACCATGATGCCGGGTGTTGGCCTTGTGTGCCTCGGTCGTATGCAGTCCTGATTGTGGCGCTCACCTGCACGGCGCCAAACACGCATACGACCATCATTCGCACCAAGGCAGAAGCGACTCTCATCGCTGAAGACGACACGTCTCCATTCGTCTCTCCATTCACGCCTGTCGCGACACCACTGGAGGCGGGCTGCACGATGTTGGGGCGTGAGCGGAAGACGGCCTAACGGTGTGCGGGACCTTAGCCCAGCTTCATGGAGACGGTTGCGAATGGTCCTCGCCGATACCCCAGGAGCAACAGTGTCCCTAATTTGCTGGGAAGTGGCGGTGCGGTCCCCTACGGCACTGCGTAGGATCCTACGGTCTTGGCGTGCATCCGTGCGTCGCTGCGGTCCGGTCCCAGGTCGACGGGCACGTGCACCTTCCGCCGACCACTGGCGACAACATCGATGTACTGTGGAGATCTCACGCCCCATGTGTTGAGCAATTCGGCGGTACGTCCACCCGGCCTCCCGCATGCCCACTATACGCCCTCGCTCAAAGTCCGTCAAGTGCACATATGGTTCACGTCCACGCTGTCGCGGCATGCTACCAGTGTTAAAGACTGCGATGGAGCTCCGTATGCCACGGCAAACTGGCTGACACTGACGGCGGCGGTGCACAAATGCTGCGCAGCTAGCGCCAATCGACGGCCAACACCGCGGTTCCTGGTGTGTCCGCTGTGCCGTGCGTGTGATCATTGCTTGTACAGCCCTCTCGCAGTGTCCGGAGCAAGTATGGTGGGTCTGACACACCGGTGTCAATGTGTTCTTTTTTCCATTTCCAGGAGTGTATGTGATAAAAATGAAGAACTTTAACCCATACTCTCAGGACGGTCTGTGTCCTGGATTCCTCTTTCCCTGCACCGGAAACGAACACAGCCTGCAGACTATGGTACAAGTGCAGAAAAATAGAGAAATTAAAAACGTTACTTTTTTCGTTTATTATAAAAATCCAGGATAAGTGGCACTAGGACTTGCGTATCGAGGGTTCCGAACAAACGTATTTGTATATATAGGTTACGTTTATACATAATTACGTATATATGCATCCAGGGAACTGAGAATTTCGAGTTTCGACGATTCTTACTTGTTTTCGAATCAATGATGCCAAGATATCAAAATGTGTGACATAAATGGCTGTATCTTTTGACTGCATTGAGGTAGAAGCTTAATTTTTTTAATGCTAGTAAGGGACTGTAGACTTCAGTATGTGACACACACTGAGGTGATCATAGTCATGGTGAAAGCAATATGCACATGTACGAATGGCAGTAGGACCGCGTGCACAAGATGTAAAAGGGCAGAGCATTGGTGGAGCCGTCATTTGCACTCAGATGGTTACTGTGAAAAGGCGTCCGACGTGATCACAGCCGCACGACGAGAATTAACAGACTTTGAACACGGAATTGTAGTTGGAACTAGACGCATAGGGCTTTCCATTTCGAAAATCGTTACGGAATTGAGTATTTCGAACTCCATAGTGTCAAGAGTACGCCGAGAATACTGAATTTCAGGCATTACCTCTCACTACGGACAACACAGTGGCCGAAGGCCTTTACTTAACGACCGAGAGCAGCGGGCGTTTGTGTAGAGTTGTCGGTGCTAGCAGACAAGCAACAGTGCGTGAAATAACGGCAGAAATCATTGTGGGACGTATGACGAACGTATCCGTCAGGACATTGTGGTAAAATCTGGCGTCAATGGGCTACGGCAGCAGACGGCAGGCGCGAGTGGGTTAGCTAATGGCGCGCCTCCTGCAGCGCCTCTCCTGGGCTCGTAACCGCGTGGGTTGGCGCTAGAGGACAGGAAGACCATCACCTGGTTTGATGAGTCCGTATTTCAGTTGGTAAGAGCTGATGGTGTTGTTCGAGTGTGGCACAGACCCCACGAAGCCATGGACCCAAGTATCAACAAGGCACTGTGCAAGTCGGTGGTGGCTGCGTAATGGTCTGTACTACGTTTACATGGAATGGACTGGGCCCTCTAGTCCAACTGAACCGTTCATTGACTGGAAATTGTTACGTTCGGGTACTTGGAGACCATTCGCAGCCGTGTTCCCAATCAACGGTGGAATGTTTGATGATGACAATGGGCCGCGTCACCGAGCCACAATTGTTGCGATTGGTTTGAAGAACATTCTGGACAGATCGCTCGACATAAATTCCATCGAACATTTACGCGACATAACCGAGAGGTCAGTTCGTGCACAAAATCCTGCACCGGTAACACTTTCGCAATTATAGACAGCTTTAGAGGCGGCATGTCTCAATAGCTCTGCAGGGGTCTTCCAACGACTTGTTGAGTTGATGCCATGTCGATTTGCTGCACTACGTCGACAATAAGGATGTTCTCCTCCCGTGCCTGAGAAAAAGGGATCTTAAAAGACGGCCAGACAGGCAGACAGACAGATAAAAAAAAATCACAAAATTTTTTTCGTATATATAATTATAAATTATCGATTTCCCGATTTCTCCCTTTCCTTGCACTGTGAAACCTTGTTTCTTGCCAAATTTCACGATTTTAGGTCGACTGGAGGTACCCTCAAGGTTGTGATGAGTGAGTTTGCAAGTAGCGAAATATATCACGTACATAAGCGTACCTTTTAATGCCACTCACTTAGAAGCTTAAATTCTTTACACTGTCACGAGACCATAGACTTTAGTATGTGGCATAAATTTCAACTTGGTACGCTGTGATCAAAAGCATCCGGACACCCGCAAAACATACGTTTTTCATATTAGGTTCATTGTGCTGCCACCTACTGCCAGGTACTTCATACCAGCGACCGCAGTAAACATTAGACATCGTGAGAGAGCAGAATTGGATTCAAATGATTCAAATGGCTCTGAGCAGGTCATCAGTCCCCTAGAGTTAGAACTACTTAAACCTGACTAACCTAAGGACTTCACACACATCCATGCCTGATGCAGGATTCGAACATGCGACCGCAGCAGCAGTGCGGCTCCGGACTGAAGCGGCTAGAACTGCTCGGCCACAGCGGCCGGCCAGAATGGTGCACTCCGCGAAACTCACGCACTTCGAACATGGTAAGGTGACTGCGTGTCACTTGTGTCATACGTCTGTACGCGAGATTTCTGCACTCCTAATCATCCCTGGGTCCACTGTTACCGATGTGATACTGCAGTGAAAACGTGAAGGCGTACAGGCCGACCTCGTCTGTTGACTGACAGAGACCAGCGACAGTTGAAGAGGTTCCTAATGTGTAATAGGCAGACATCTATCCAGACCATCACACAGGAATTCCAAACTGCATCAGGATCCACTGCAAGTACTATGACAGTTAGGCGGGAGGTGAGAAAACTTGAATTTCATGGTCGAGCGGCTGCTCATAAGCTACGAATCACGCCAGTAAATGCCAAACGACGCCACGCTTGGTGTAAGGAGCGTAAGAATTGGACGATTAAACAGTGGAAAAACGTTGTGTGGAGTGACGAATCACGGTACACAATGTGGCGATCCGATGGCAGGGTGTGGGTATGGTGAATGCCTGGTGAACGTTATCCGCCAGCCTGTGTAGTGCCAACAGTAAAATTCGCAGGTGGTGGTGTTATGGTGTGGTCGTGTTCTTCATAGAGGGGGCTTGCAACCCTTGTCGTTTCACGTGGCTCTATCACAGCACAAGCCTACATCGTTGTTTTAAGCACCTTCTTGCTTCCCACTGTTGAAGAGCAATTCGGGGATGGCGACTTTCATCTTTCATCACGATCGACCAACCGTTCCTATTGCACGGCCCGTGGTGGAGTGGTTACACGACAATAACATCCCTGTAATGGACTGGCCTGCTCAGAGTCCTGACCTGAATCACTTACCACACCTTTGGGATGTTTTGGAAGGCCGACTTCGTGCCAGGCCTCACCAACCGACATCGATACCTCTCCTCAGTACAGCAATCCGTGAAGAATGGGCTACCATTCCCCAAGATACCTTCCAGCACCTGATTATTGAACGTATGCCTGCGAGAGTGGAAGCAGTCATCAAGCCTAAGGGTGGGCCAACACCATATTAAATTCCAAAACTACCTGATTATCGAACGTATGCCTGCGAGAGTGGAAGCTGTCATCAAGCCTAAGGGTGGGCCAACACCATATTAAATTCCAAAATTACCGATGGAGAGCGCCACGAACTTGTAAGTCATTTTCAGCCAGGTGTCCGGATACTTTTGATCACATAGTGTGTGTCTATCTGGTCTTCAGAAAAAGGGGTGTCAACAGACAGAGAGACAGATAGTCAGACAAACGACGAAAAGAAATATTTTTTTCGTGTGATATAATTGACAATTAAGTATTTTCGGATTTTCGTGTGCTTGTACTGTGGGACCTTCATTCCTGCCAAATTTATTGATTCTATGACAACGAAAATTACTCTGTAAGTTTTGATGAGTGAGTTTGCGAGTAACAAAATACGCGACATAAAAGGCAGTGTCTTTTGATTACACTGTCGCATTTTGTACACCCCCCAAGGTAGACGTTAACTTGTGAAACAAATTGCAATTGGTACGTCTACCCATTCCTGAGAAAAAGGGTTCTTAACTGTTGGACAGACAGACAGCAAAGTGATCCTATGAGAGTTCCGTTTTTACCGACTGAGACCCGGAACCGAAAAAAGGGGGAGGTGGATTGTCGTTTAGTTGTGGCAGTATTACTAGGTCGCTAAATTTTTATTATTTTTTAATGTACTTGATCAGTTAGCTTTTAGAATATTTTTCTTTGATTTATTAATCTACAATTACTCCTGATTAAGTATAAAAAATATCTCACACATTGAATTCAAATAGGACTGGTAGATTGCTGCCTGTAAAGCCGAAAGCAAGAGTTCTGGATAACAGACACAGTTAACAGCTTACAAAAGTTAGGTAGGGAGATACGGTCTGCAATTAAGAGTTAGGCTGCAGACTGTTTTAAACGATCCAACCATGAAAGGGTTCCTTGTGAAATATGTTATTGTCATAAAAATATAAATAGAAAATGAAGAACAGCTTAGCACAAGACGGGACAGGGTGGAGAACAGAGATCTCGAAAAACTGACAGGTGCATCTTTCAGTTGTTTTCCTTTAGTTTGTGACTACACTACGTGGTAAGAGTATTTGTTCTCACGAATGAGGACGGAAACTCACGCATAACGTAATTATTCCGAGACGAAGTGGTGCCGTCGCAGCAGTAACATGAATATGCAGGCTTGGCTGACATAGTTGCGGCTGGCGCCAGATGTAAGACATTAATGTGTCGCCACTTTTACTGGAGTCCAACCATATCCGTGACGAGAACGCTCTTCGCCAGAGCATGTCCTACACTACCGCACTAGTGTTCAGGAAAGATGCTGACAAATCTAAATATTTCCGAGACATCATTAATTGCATATAGCGATTAATGTTAACGTGATCTTTTATTGCTCCGAAATGTTTCTGCTGTGTTCTAATTGCGTGCAGTCATGTTTAAGAACGATTAATTCTGAGTGTCTCGTTAAACTCACACAGCCACAAAAATTTTATAATGTAGTTTAAATTGCCCAGTCCATTCGAGTTGGCAGCGCACTGGGACAGAACAGATGAAGATTTCTTTTATAGATTCATTGGGCTTGTAAAAATAACACTGGTAGCCTATAATATTTGATTCGCATTACAATTATTCGGAAATGTAATATATTTATTTGTTTCTGTAGATTTTGTAGCTAAATATTTCGCTCGATCCGAGCTTCTTTCGTTGCAGGACTACATTAAAGCCATAAAGTTAGCTTACCCTCTTTCCTATACTCTTATTTGTTGACTTTTTTCTTTCTTCAGTTCCGCTGATCATTTTCTTCCTTTTTTTTACCGTTTTAACTTGGAAGTCCTGCCAACTCTTAATTTTATTTCTGTATTTTGTTCTATCTTCAGTTTCTTTTAGGTGTTCATGAAATATCGTAAACCATTTGGATTTGTCTTTCAATTTTTCAAAATGCTGTAAAATTTCTCTTGTCTGTTCGTAAGGACCCTTTCTACAGATCTCTGTACGTCCATCTTTATACAAGATGGTTGCGGGACCTCGGCTGTACAATATAAAAGCCAAACCAAAACACCATCAGCCGTCTAAATTTCCAGTTTTATTTTATTTGTGCTTCCAGTTTTCAGATCCCCTGACCGATGTGTAGGAAGAATTCCATCTCTTATACAATCGAAACAGGAGCCAGAATTCAGTCACCGGTATCCATAGACTTCTTTTTAACAAAGGATCCCTTCAAAGTCTGTGGATATTAGTGACTGTATATGAGGCCCCTGTTTCGATTATATAAGAAATGGAATTCTTTCTACACATCGGTCAGGGGGCCTGAAGATGGAGTAATGTATCGCTGATACTGGTAGCACCAATAAAATAAAACTGGAGATTTAGACAGCTGAAGGTGTTTTGATTTGACATTAATTCTGCTGATGTCCCCATAGAAGTCTTCTCCTACCTTCATCTGTAATTTTTTACTTGGTGTATACTTCTGTGTTCCTATTTGATTTTAATGTTTATAATGTTGTTCATTTCCTCGATAACTTTCTCGCAACCTTTCATTCTTTTTTCCAGTTTTCTTCATGTTCCTCTATCGATTTATTCATTTTCTTTTATTTGGCTCTGTGAGAAACTTTCACTGTGTTACTAAATGTATTATCTATTTTTCAGTGTGTTTGAGTCTCTATTACTATATGTTATTAACACTGAACAACTTAGATTGGAATAGTCACACAGGTAATGTTCGGGGAAGGCGAACCAAAGAGTGGGTTTCATTGGCAGAACATTTAGAAGATGCAACAGGTCTACTGAAGAGACTACCTGCACTACGCTTGGCTGTCCACTTCCGGAGTGTTGCTGTATGGTGTGGAATACGTACTAGATAGAATTGACGTAGGAAATCGAAAAAGTTCAAAGAAGGGCAGCTCGTTTTGTATTATCGCGAAATAAGCGAGAGAGTCTCACGGATTTGTTACACTAGCTGGCAATTATTCACCACTTCTTTGGTGCGAGAACTTCCCACGAAATTTCAATCACCAACTTCTTCCTCCGAATGCGAAAATATTTTGCTGCCGCCAACTTACATAGCGTGAAATGATCATCGCAATAAAATAAGAAAAATCAGAGCTCATACCGAAAGTCTGCAGTGTTCGTTTTTCCTGCGCGCTGTTCGAGGGAACTGTAGAGAAATATTCATGAAATATATTTGTAAACTGTGAATACGTTACCACAACAGTCGTACTATTTACTGGAAACATGAAAATTTGTGCCGGACCAAGACTCGAACATGGATTTCCCGCGAACTGTTGCCTTAACAACTTTGGCTGTCCGAACACGCTTTCAGGCCCGACTCAAATCTCCATATATCCTAGTGTATGAAGTAGCCTGAAGGTTGTCCGATGAATACTCTGTCAGGCACTTAAGTGTGAACTGCAGAGTATTTTTCTAGATGTAAATGTAGAACTATTTGTAATGCCAGATATATTTTGCGACTCAGAGTAGCTATCGATGTTTATCTGATTCGAAGCAAATACGTTCCGAGAGATGTTTCTGGCTAAGTTAATCCAAAGGAAGTATTTTATTTTTACAGGCAGCATTTGATAGTCACGAAAGTGAAATAGTATTATGTGGAATGTTTATCACATTATGAATAGTAAAAGCAAATTAATCAGCGCCGTATGCTAGTAATTCTTGACAATCCCTGATGCTTTCTCCTGCACCCAGACAACTGCGTATTTGGTTAATTAATGTCCATTTTTCCGCACTCAGTAAATGTGCTAATTTGAAGACTATAAGTATTGATGTAAATGGACACTATGCTCAATTTTCATGGTAGGTTTTATTTCATTGTTTGCTTTTGACCTGACAGACCCGCAGTTGCTACGTAAAGTGTTGATATCTTTCCTGTAAACATTATCCAGCGAAAGAGATGAAAAATCCGAAACAGAAGTATTATTTACATTTTACAAGGCATTAAAAACGAAACATCCTCCACCGTTCCCAAAGAAGAACATAAACATCCCGAAAGAGTCCCCATGAAATTTCTTCAACCGTGAAATTCACCGCAAATGTGGATGATAAAATACTTTTCTTTTAAAAAAAGTATATTCGGAACTGAAAAAAAAGAGAAGAATAACAACCGTCTCTGATAACTTCGTCATCTGTAGAACTTAAATGCTAATCTTCCTTTATGGCTTACAGAGGAAAGGCCCAAAGGAAGGTGAGTTCTGATTTCTACTAATCGTTCTTCTCCGTATTTGTTACTATTTTCTGGAGCATGAAAAACTTGTCCTCTGTGCTTGTGTAACACTTTCCTGCTTCCTTCAGTTCCAAGCAGTGTGTACAGTTTGTGAAAAGAATTTCATGAAGTACCTACGCAGTGAACTCTGTAGCTGATACAAGTTCCACAATGCAACGAATGTATATCGACTTTTTTGTTGGGGAGGGGTTGTCGTGACCCCCACCCCCTAGTAACGGCACAAAAGTACGCGCAGCCGCTGTCGTGATCCCTGGAGCTGTCAGCGGCGGCTAACAAGTGGTTGGCTGCTATCTGATGGCCCGGCATATAGCGGCACACAACGTCACACATCCCACAAAATATCCGTTTGGCCTGCCCTCTGATTTATGAAACCTCTTTTCCTTTCATTGAACTCTTTCTTCTCCACTACTCGCGTATCCCCAGCGGAGAAATACTATAGTTACAGAAGCGACACATATGATACGTTTGCGTGCCCAGCTGGTGTTCACAATGTAAAAGTGTTGGTCTTCCGTCGTAATCTGTGATGAATACACGCCTGAGTACGAATCTGGTGGGTCCGTTCGCATAACCACTACCACTGCTAAGAGAAGATGATTAGAGAATCATCACTTTTAATAAGTGCTGTTTTACAATATCGAAGTGAAACCGTAATATTCTATGAAGACCTCCGGCAAGAAGAATTTAGCTCGCTGATTTTATTATTATGTTGGCACGGTAGTATGCGAAGTATGCATTTCCGGACCCATGTTTATTGGACTTATTTTTCTTGTTTCGGTGAGTACTACCCACCTCTCAATGTATTCGATACTCTTTTTTGAACACTCTGTATATAAATAAATCTACTTACTTTGTCACTGTGTCACTGCCGCCAACTCCCCACTCTTCTTCCCCCCCGTCACACACACACGCACACACGCGCAGAAACAAACACACGGTAAAGACCTTTAATGTCGATAAATACATTAAAATATGCGAGCCACCCATCAAATAAAAGCGCAACGAAACACATGACAACAAACAGCCGCAAAAATACTCCAGACGATGATTGAAACCTTATGTTTTCTGACAAAATCAATAAAAATGTGTTCGAAACCATCAGAACTTCTGCTAAAAAGAAAATAAGTGTCTTCGCAGATAGAAAATAATGGGAGGCAAGGCTAAAGAATCAAAAACCGTAAGTAACAAGCCATGTCAAGCGATTTTCGATCTTAAATGGACGAGAAACGAAAAGTCGTTAACTTTTCGAATGCTTGCAGATGACAGACTGTAAGAAAACGTATGGTAGTTGTAAAGCTGCATAAAAAAGGTTATTAGCAACTTATTACCGCCGTAGCCCTTATTTTTGCCACATCGTTAACGTGCAATATTTCGCTGTTAGGTGACATGTGTCATTAACTACATATAAAAACCAACACAAAATTTGACCCTTAATTATCACTTCTTTATATGTATTAAATAACTTTAACATGCAATTCAAACGTTACCATACTAGAATAATTTACAGACTGGAAAATAAAAAATCTCAGTGAAAATAACACAAAAAGTTCTGAACATATTTTTGGAATGTAAGACAACTAAACAGTGCCTTGCTTGAGGTGGAATATTTCTCCAATTTTTCTCAGAAAGCACAGAAAGAAAGAAGAGCATCAACATCCAGAAATATGGGAGTACTATCGGTTTTATTATTTCAGATATGTTGTCTTTAAATGATTATGATGTCCCCTTCCAAGTACTAGACTACTCCATGCTTCCGATCAATTGCCAACATTGTTTCCCTTTTCTTCAGTTGATTCGCTTCCTTCGAAATAAAGAAAAAGCTACTATCCCCCTCCCCCTTTGTCTATTCTTTTTCTTTTATTCCAGGTGCTTCTCCAACACTACAATTCACACAGCCACATAATCTAAGTGTAATATCTTGCACTACTTCATCAACTACATTAGAATCTAGATTCCAGTATACTTTTTCCCACAGATTGTCATATCGATTAGTATCAACTAAAATGCATACCAATTTCATGTCAGTAGTATGGCTAGATAATATAAAAAGAGCACTTTAACCTTTGCCTCTCGGGCTGCCGGCAAACAGGGGTAGGGACAATTATGTAATCGAGATGGCAGATAATTAAAAAATCCGAAATGGAACTGATAGCAAATTTAAAAATGCAGGATGGTGATGGAGGTAAATTAAAAACGCAATATGGTAGAAAATTTAAAAAGTTCAACATTAAAAGGAGTATCGAAAATGGTGGAACTAGCCCACTTGTGCCTTGTTCCTAACAGCTGCTCCCAGCAAATGACAGCATAATTTCAAAATGACGTGTCAGAATGTCGTCAAGTTAAAAGACAAGCAGAAAAAATTAAGCTTCACAGATGTTACTATCAAACATATTTCCCCCGAATTGCGCGCGCGCGCGCGCGCACACACACACACACACACACACACACACACACACACACACACACACACACTCATATGAAACAACCAATCACAGTTGCCCATGCTCAAAAGCATCAGAACGCTCGAACGCTCTGTATACAGATAAATGTAGACACTATTTGATAGTTAATATCTTTGGAACAAAATGACACATCGTCGCAATTTTGCACCGTAGCATAGTCCATTGTTTTTTTTAACAGGACCGGCGCGCGTTTTCCAGCAGACGACAGTGCAGCTATGAATGAAGTAAAATTGTCGTTTGAGCAAAGCAAGGCCATATTTAAGTGGTACTGGAAGTACGAAAACATGATGGAGGTGCAACAGAAATGACGTAATGTGAACGACAACCACCAACGCGTACAACAATTTATCATATTCGGGATAAATTTGAAGCCGACGGTACTGTTCAGCATGAGCATAAGGAAAGGTCTGGCCGACCAAAACATCAACAAGCCCAGCTTCCACCCCTGATGAATTGCGATATTTTACGAGGTCACTCCAAAAATCAGTGAAGCAGGGTGCACATGAAACGAGGTAAGCCGATCAAGCGTACGTCGAATTTTGGAGGCTGCAAACTGGAAAGTGTACATTCCAAGATCGCTGCACGGTATGAACGAGGGCGACCCAGATCAAAGGATGGAGTACTGCGAGTGCTTTGAAGGCATGCTTCGCAAGGATGAACGGTTTGCAGGGACGGTTACCTCGTCTGACGAGGTGCAGTTAAAACTGAACGGTACTGTAAACCGCCGCAGCTGCGAGTACTGGGCACCTGAAAATCCTCACGTTCACGTGAATAAACGTGTTAATCTGCTGGGTATTTGTGTGTGGTGTGGTCTGTCTTCGCGCTGTTTGAGTGGCCCATTCTTCTTGAAGGTACCGTAACTGGTGGGGTGTGCCTTCATACGCTGCAAACATCGATTTTACCTGCCATCCGGGAGGTGTTTGTATAGTAAAGATTTTAGCTACAACAAGATGGCGCTCCGCCTCACTACTAAAGAGATGTCAGTGCCTACTTTGGATGAGAATCTACCTGGATGATTGAATAGGTCGAAGAGGAGCTGTTGAGTAACCGTCACGCTCTCCAGACTTCAAACCTCTTGACTTCTGCCTATGGAGGATCTTGAAAAATTAAGTTTATCAGCAGAAATTACTACACTGAACGAGCTACGAGAAACCATCGAGGCATCCTATGCAGCTATCACACCGGCAACACAGCCGTAGTTCGGTCAACAGTTCAGTGTCATCGACGTTGTTTGGTTGCTAATGGGGGTCACTTTGGACGCATAAAGTAACCTTCGCCCCCCCCTCCCCCCCCCCCCTCCCCAGTGCAAGAATTGTAACGGTATGTCATTTTTTCCCACAAATATTGACTGTCAAAGAGTGTCTACATTTTTCTGGCTCCTCTGCGTTTTTTGCTCAATGTTCAAAAGCATTTATCTAAAAAGTTGCATAAAAGCATGTAAATTGCAGTTTTATAAACCCTGCTCACAGGTATCCAAAATGTCTTATTTTTATTTTGTGCCTTGGTTATCCAAAAAAATACGTAAAATGTATAAAATGCTGTATTTCCAAGTACTTTGGGAGGTGCTCAAAAGTATGCAAATGCTATGATTTTTTTTGGTGCCATATTCAACCAAAAAATTACGTAAATGTGTAAATTGCAATATTACAAAGTATTTTACTGGGTGCTCAAAGATATCTGAGAGCTAGCTGTGATGTGCATCATATTTACCTAAAAAATACGTAAAACAGCACTTGCGTACATGCAAAGTTCGAATGAAGCCCCGAATCACTTATTTTCCACGTCTGAATTATTCTGCAATGTTTGTCGAGAGCCACAAGGCAAGTAGGCCGTTATGAGGAGGCCTGAACGTTCTGCTTGCTCAGACAAGTCTCGCATCCAGTCAGTGTATTGTGACACACGCTCATTAGGCGCCGACGAGACTGAATTCGCTGACTGAGCGTGTTGCTTGTTCTGAAAAGTCCCATATCCGATCAGCACAGAATGACACGCAGGCCATATTGCAAAACACACATGGGCGCTACTGCAAGTCTAACTTAGAGCCTAAAGTGCATTAAGAATTAATACAGTAGGGAATGACTATATTTTATGCACGCCAAAAGCAATTCATCCATACGTACTAGAACGCAGAGCAACTTGACTAGAATGAAAATGCTATTTGTTGATCGTCAAATGGCGAATGTCCTGAAATAACCTCTGGAAAGGTGGAGCTGTCGAGAAATGTTTCCCCAAGAACTATCATCATCATCATCATCATCGTCGTCATTATCTTACCCAGTCTTGGTTGAATCAGCAAGGATCTGGCTACACATAAGACTTTTCATATGCATCTTACAACTGAGTCTTTAACTTAATGTTGCAATGCCATTGTAAAATTTTCAAGGCAAGTTGATTATTTTTTTTTGCATAAGATGATGCAGTTTCTGGGCAAACTGACACGTTTTCCGGGTAAGCTAATACATTTCTGGGGAAACTTTATACATTTTTGGGGTAAGTTGGTATAGTTTTGGAGCAAGTTGATACATTTTTCTGGGCAAGTAGCTACTTTTTGGGGCAGCTAGATACGTTTTTTTGTGCAGGTAGACATTTTGAGCTCACCTGATCGTTTTTCAGGCAATATGATATATTTCAGGGGCAACCTGATAGATTTTTGGAGCAAGTTCATATATTTTCAGGGGCAAGCGCACACAGTGTAAGTGTGAATAGAAGATCAAAGCATTGCATACAACACTTCCATATTTGACACATCTGACGCCGTACACATGCGGTAAGGAGCTGTTGGCTATGCTGTGAGAGTGTGGTGTTTTACACTGATTAGCCAAAACATTACAACCACTGTCCACCGCACTCTGGATGCTGCCTGGTGGCCTTGCGGGCATGTGACGCGGTAACAAAAGTACGCAAGTGAGCAGATACACGTGGGATCACCCTAGCGAAGATATGGGCTGCAAATGGGGAAATCCATTGAGATAAGCGACTCTGACCAAGGACAGATTATTACTGCGCAAAGCCTGTGAAAGAGTATCTCGAAAACGGCGAAACTGGTCGAATTTTAACGTTCTACTGTCGTGAGCAAGTACGGAAAGAGGTAGAAGAACAATGAAAATACCACTAGGCGCTGAATGGTTGGACGTCCAACATTCCTCGCAGAACGTGTGAATAGGAGAATTGTTTGCTCTGTAAAGTAGGATCCCTGATACGCAGAATCAGTGAAGTAATTCGCTCCAAAGTCCAACAAACAAACTATTAAGCAGGTTGTCATAATGTTTTGGTTCATCTATGTACACTGAGTAATTTTATTACATGTTGGTGTGATTTAATACTAGATTATGGGAAACACAGCCCATAAATGTTTTAGAGAGCCTTAGTTCTGACTGGTAAACGTTTTATAGAGCCTTGGTACCAAGGTTCCAATTGCAGCAGTTTTTTTTCTTACCCTCTACGAGGTCGAACCATCTATAATAACTGCTGATCAAAAGCGTCGTTTAGATTATCTTCGCTCCACCTAAACGGAGGTGAAAAACTTTGGATGATAGTACAAAATAAAAAAATTGTTCAAATGTGCGTGAAATCTAATGGGACTTAACTGCTAAGGTCATCAGTCCCTAAGCTTACACACTACTTAACCTAAATTATCGTAAGGACAAACACACACACCCATGCCCGAGGGAGGACTCGAACCTCCGCCGGGACCAGCCGCACAGTCCCTGACTGCAGCGCCCAAGACCGCTCGGCTAATCCCGCGTCATCATAGTACACAGCATCACACTGAACACCTTTTACATGATTAAATACCTTGTAACACCTACATGTTTAATTTGAAGATGTTACACCAAGAGTAGCCCTAAATAATTGTATTCAGAATACAAATTTGGTGATGCGTTTGTTTAGCATTTTGTCCTAATTAAATTATTTCAGTTTTTTAGGACTGGCTTTAAATGTAAACTGTCTGTTAAGGTATGGAAATAGTAAACCTTAGAGTTCACAATCATGTTTTAGACATAAATTTGGGGAATATGTGCGTGTGTGTGTATGTGTAAAATAACATCGTGACACTTGTAAACATTGTGATATTCGACGTAAACACTACATTTTTTGTTTCTCATGAATTTTTGCAGACATTTTACACTTGCATAGAATGCCGTGACGTTTTAAAAGTGTAATCGGTGTGGAAAATAATTAATTTGAGGGTCTGTTGTGTCTTACACTATGGTACAGGAATCAGACTGTGAATATTTACAAGTTCAGTCATCTGCTGATGAAGACGCGATAGGAGCTTAATGCAGCAGTTGATTTAATTTAGCGTTTTTGAAGTTTTTCGTAATAGTAGTTTATGTAACACTCACGTTCGGCAGCTACATACTACCAATTCGTTAATTGCATGAATAGCTCTTCGGCTATGGACTACTTGTATACCCAACAGAACGTTCGTCTCATTTTAACTATCCAACAATACAGGACCGAAGTTTGAATATTACACTCTACCTCCAGCTTAGGCAAATGAAGCAAATAGGTCGGTTCTTTTTTAATCGTGTGTGGTCTATGGTGCGGCTTAAGGAGCATATGGAGGCACCATTTAGTTCACGGCCGATTCCTTAGAAAACACGAAAGAAATGGGTTTTTTGTCCCAAAATCAGCCGCCGATTCCAAGAAGATTATGCATAGCAAATGAATGAAATTTATACGTCATATTTATAAAATGTCGATCTCGAATAGCCTTGAAGATTTTCTTTATATCTTCATGCGTTTCCTAGATAAAGAGGTTCCAAATTACAATACTTGTACACGTAAAATACGCACTTATAATCCAGTCTGAGGCGAAATCTAAATAATAAATAACGGCAGAAAATGGCTCAAATTTTAACGGGATATTCTCTAGACACTTATCTAGGAGAGCCAAAAATATTTATTCGTTGTCGAGAAACACTCCAGAAACGTGGTTTTTTAGTACAAAACCGAGCTTGCGGATCCAAAGACGAGTATGATGTCTGTGATTTTTACAAGATATTTCTAATATCCAGATCTCGAACAGTTTTGAAAATTTTGTTGATATCTTATTCCATTTCCGAGATATAGAGGTTCAAAGTTATCTTACTTCTGCACGTAAAATAATGGTGTAACATCCTGTGAGGCGAAAACAATTTTTTTCAAGTGACGTGGCACTGAGAAATATGTTGTAATGTGTCACTGTTATCATTAGAAGGTATTTAAGCACATGCAAAATTTTTGTGCACCTAAAATCTGGTCTGAGGTTAAAATTAGTTTTGTGTTGCTTCAAAAATGGTTCAGATGGTTCTGAGCACTATGGGACTTAACATCTGAGGTCATCAGTCCCCTAGAACTTAGAACTACATACAGCTAACTAACCTAAGGACATCACACACATCCATGCCCGAGGCAGGATTCGAACCTGCAACCATAGCGGTCGCGCGGTTCCAGACTGAAGCGCCTAGAACCGCTCGGCCGCTCCGGCTGCCTGTGTTACTTCAGTTTCACACAAGTAAACTATCAACATTCATAAAGTTCTTTTTATCTGAGTGACAAGCACTGCTGTAGCATGGAAAAGAAGGGAACCAGCGGAATAATGCTCATATCGGAGCACAAAAAGGCTAATATTTTTCTGTTTTAAAAGAATTTAACTGAAAAGTGGGATACCAGTTGCCTCATTCTATCTTCCGCAACACATTTAAAAATTTTCCCAAAAAGTTTTGCATGTGAACGTATTCGTCCTTTTTTATTGTGAAAGAGACGGAGACAGTGCCAGTGAAAATAGATGGAATAGTAATAAATACTGGACGACGGTAGACAATGTTTGTGGTATAGAAACAGCGAGGGAGACAATGGCAACATGGAAGAAAAAGAGGGACGCAATGGCACTGGAACATAGTTGACAGTGGCAGAACGGTGCTAGGAGAAGAATGAAAGAGACAGCGCCAGTGCGACAGGAACGAAGAGAAGGAGAAGTGGGACTGCGTGAGAAATGGCGATGAGAGACAGAGTCTGTGTCAATAACAACGAGGAAGAGAGAGATAGTTACAGTGTGAAGAGAGGGCAGCAGTAGGAAGGAATGAATGAGATGGTAGCACTAAGAGAGAGCAAGAGGAAGACAGTGACAGAGAGAGGGGACAGATGCAGTAGGAAGAGACTGTGGCTGTGAGACAGGAGACAATGACAGAGAGACACTATGAGATAATGACAATGAGCTAGGCTGAATGAATGAACGAGAATGGACAAGAAGGAGTGGACGGATATGTGCAACTTATAGCGATGGGTTAGTGGATGTGAGCGACTTACAGTTAGGGGAGCTTGTGGGAGTGAGATGGGAGTTGCATGTCAAAAAGAGATCGAATATGTTCCCATGTCAAAGGTTTTGGGAAAATTTTTAAAGCTGCTGACGAAGGCAGCTGGTACTCTGTATTTCATCCAGAGTCTTTTAATACAGGAGCATATTAGCCTTTTTTGTGCTCCGATATGAGCATTTTTCCGCTGGTTCTGTTTGACTGATTTTGATATCAGAAAACATCATGACGTGGTAATAACACTGTTTACTCTCGTCGACATGTACATCATATTACGCCGATCTGATAAGCGACTTGTCGGTACAAGCAAAATGTCAGTCAGTGAGTTCAGTTTTGTCTGTACCTGCCTGCCTGCCTGCATACCTTGTGACGCTTGACAAGCATTTCAGGACACTCTGGTTGTGGAAAATAATGTATGGACCTACAAATGTGCATGTACGTAAGCGCTACTTTACGTACTATTTGGATAAATATGATGGAACGAAGATCAGCGCATTCAGATGCTTCTGAGCACCTGTAAAGTAATTTGTAATAGTGCAGTTTAAACCCTTTTCGTAAGTTTTTTGTTGAAAATAGCGCAAAAAAGATTCATAGCATTTGGATGCTTTTGAGCACCCTGTAAAACCGTTTGAAATACTACTGTTTACAACGTTTTCGTACTTTTTGTTGAATGTGGAGCAAAAAAGAAGTTCAGAGCGTTCCGATACATTTGAGCATGGCCAATTGTGACTGGTTGTTTCATTTTAATTTTGTGTGTATGCGTGAGTTTAATGTTTGTGAATGCTACGTATTTTCGTTCGCACGCCTTTGAACTTGACATTTTTATACAGCATTCTAATACTACAGTGTGATTGGCTGGAGGTGAGGGAGGGACAGAACGCAACTGGGATAGTTCCGCCATTTGCGATTTTTAAATTCTTTTGAATTTTTTAAATTTCACATCTTGCATTTTTTAAATTTCCCATCAGTGCCGTCTTTGGTTTTTGAATTATCTGCGCCTGTATATAGGCAAGCTCATGGCTCTCTGTTTAAGCAAGCCAATGCGCAAAGGTCGAAGTGCACCAGACATCAGGTAGCCCTAATGCCCATGTGCATTACATGTATTTGGGAAATTACTTCATCAGTCTATCTAGCATCCCACTTCACAAATAATTACCAGATTCTCTTACACTTACTCTAATCCGGTGGTGAATGTGGAAGTGCTGGAGGCGCACCTCCATGCTGTTTTTGTAACTGTAGATGTAGATGGGCTGCAAGGAGGCCTGAGAAACATGATGCAGCGAGGGAGCTCTCACTATCCTGCGCTCATAGGTAGCACACCATGCCTAGACACGTCCATCGCGGTACTCGGGAACCACAGCACCAAGTTAGGACACCTGAAGATGGGCTTATAAGAACCCGAAACGAGTCGTGTGATAATAAAACAACTTTACAACTGAAGCGGTATTTTCAACCTCTGTTTTTTTTTTTTTTTTTTTTTTTTTTGCTGATCCCATTTTGTTTTTCATTGTTCGTTGCATTTGTTCCGGCCGGACGTCCCATGACACCTGTTCATGTTCATCGTTGATCCGTACACTCAGTTTTTTTTTTTATTACACAAGGCAGCTAACCCTCTGACCGAACTCTCTGAGCTACCGTGCCAGCTAGAAAAGCTAATAAGAAAAGAAAAATCTACAAACTAGAAATGATTAAGAAGCCAGTGTTGCCGTTACACCGGAGCTTCTGACAGCTAGTAAGTACGTAGCACTGTCTGGCCAGTGTTTGTTCCACACACTGTAAGCTGGATTGTGTTCCGTGTATTGCAGGTTGCCGCCGACGCAGGCGGCACGCAGAGCCAGCTGGTTCGCAGACAAGGGCGTCATCCGTGGCGTGGCGCGGTGCGGCCGCTATTCCTGGTGTTTACTTTCGGCGCATCTCAGCGCACAGTAGGAAACGCTTTATTTCGGGGCGCACTGAGGCGCTGCTGGCACCGCCGGCAGTAAAGCGTATCAGCAAGGCTCAAGTATTTTCGGCAGTCGGACTTCACCGGCGTGCTCCGCCCGGCGAGACGACGTCTTTCGTAAAAAGGTAAATATGTGTGGAATTTCTTTTCTTAAATGTTCCCTGCTGTCCGTTATTTAGCGACCTCAGAAAAGGCATTTGATCTGTTATCAGTTTGATGTTGGATGGCTGATGTTGCATGCGTGTTCACAAACAAGTGAATAGCATGACACTTCCTGGCAGATTAAAACTGTGTGCCGGACCGAGACTCGAACTCGCGACCTTTGCCTTTAGCGGGCAAGTGCTCTACCAACTGAGCTACCCAAGCACGACTCACGCTCCTTCCTCACAGCTCTACTTCTGCCAGGTTTTTTTTTTTTTTTTTTTATTTTTTTTTTTTTTTTATTTTTTTTTTTTTTTTTTTTTTTTTGTCATCAGTCTACTGACTGGTTTGATGCGGCCCGCGACGAATTCCTCTTCATCTCAGAGTAGCACTTGCAACCTTGACGTATTCCAATCTCCGTCTTCCTCTAGAGTTTTTTCCCTCTACAGCTCCCTCTAGTACCATGGAAGTCATTCCCTCATGTCTTAGCAGATGTCCTATCATCCTGTCCCTTCTCCTTATCAGTGTTTTCCACATATTCCTTTCCTCTCCGATTCTGCGTAGAACCTCCTCATTCCTTACCTTATCAGTCCACCTAATTTTCAACATTCGTCTATAGCACCACATCTCAAATGCTTCGATTCTCTTCTGTTCCGGTTTTCCCACAGTCCATGTTTCACTACCATACAATGCTGTACTCCAGACGTACATCCTCAGAAATTTCTTCCTCAAATTAAGCCCGGTATTTGATATTAGTAGACTTCTCTTGGCCAGAAATGCCTTTTTTGCCATAGAGAGTCTGCTTTTGATGTCCTCCTTGCTCCGTCCGTCATTGGTTATTTTACTGCCTAGGTAGCAGAATTTCTTAACTTCATTGACTTCGTGACCATCAATCCTGATGTTAAGTTTCTCGCTGGTCTCATTTCTACTACTTATCATTACCTTCGTCTTTCTCCAATTTACTCTCAAACCATACTGTGTACTCATTAGACTGTTCATTCCGTTCAGCAGATCATTTAATTCTTTTTCACTTTCACTCAGCGAATCGTATCATTGATATCCTTTCACCTTGTATTTTAATTCCACTCCTGAACCTTTCTTTTATTTCCATCATTGCTTCCTCGATGTACAGATTGAAGAGTATGGGCGAAAGGCTACAGCCTTGTCTTACATCCTTCTTAATACGAGCACTTCGTTCTTGATCGTCCACTCTTATTGAAATGGTTCAAATGGCTCTGAGCACTATGGGACTTAACTACTGTGGTTATCAGTCCCCTAGAACTTAGAACTACTTAAATCTAACTAACCTAAGAACATCACACACATCCATGCCCGGGGCAGGATTCGAACCTGCGGCCGTCGCAGTCGCGCGGTTCCGGACTGCGCGCCTAGAACCGCTAGACCACCGCGGCCGGCTCCACTCTTATTACTCCCTCTTGGTTGTTGTACATATTGTATATGACCCGTCTCTCCTTATAGCTTACCCCTACTTTTTTCAGAATCTCGAACAGCTTGCACCATTTTATATTGTCGAACGCTTTTTCCAGGTCGACAAATCCTATGAAAGTGTCTTGCTTTTTCTTTAGCCTTGCTTCCATTACTAGCCGTAACGTCAGAATTGCCTCTCTCGTCCCTTTACTTTTCCTAAAGCCAAACTGATCGTCACCTAGCGCATTCTCAATTTTCTTTTCCATTCTTCTGTATATTATTCTTGTAAGCAGCTTCGATGCATGAGCTGTTAAGCTGATTGTGCGATAATTCTCGCACTTGTCAGCTCTTGCCGTCTTCGGAATTGTGTGGATGATGCTTTTCCGAAAGTCAGATGGTATGTCGCCAGACTCATATATTCTACACACCAACGTGAATAGTCGTTTTGTTGCCACTTCCCCCAATGATTTTAGAAATTCTGATGGAATGTTATCTATCCCTTCTGCCTTATTTGACCGTAAGTCCTCCAAAGCTCTTTTAAATTCCGATTCTAATACTGGATCCCCTATCTCTTCTAAATCGACTCCTGTTTCTTCTTCTATCACATCAGACAAATCTTAGCCCTCATAGAGGCTTTCAATGTATTCTTTCCACCTATCTGCTCTCTCCTCTACATTTAACAGTGGAATTACCGTTGCACTCTTAATGTTACCACCGTTGCTTTTAATGTCACTAAAGGTTGTTTTGACTTTCCTGTATGCTGAGTCTGTCCTTCCGACAATCATATCTTTTTCGATGTCTTCACATTTTTCCCGCAGCCATTTCGTCTTAGCTTCCCTGCACTTCCTATTTATTTCATTCCTCAGCGACTTGTATTTCTGTATTCCTGATTTTCCCGGAACATGTTTGTACTTCCTCCTTTCATCAATCAACTGAAGTATTTCTTCTGTTACCCATGGTTTCTTCGCAGCTACCTTCTTTGTACCTATGTTTTCCATCCCAACTTCTGTGATGGCCCTTTTTAGAGATGTCCATTCCTCTTCAACTGGACTGCCTAATGCGCTATTCCTTATTGTCGTATCTATAGCGTTAGAGAACTTCAAACGTATCTCGTCATTCCTTAGTACTTTCGTATCCCACTTCTTTGCGTATTGGTTTTTCCTGACTAATGTCTTGAACTTTAGCCTACTCTTCATCACTACTATATTGTGATCTGAGTCTATATCTGCTCCTTACAATCCAGTATCTGATTTCGGAATCTCTGTCTGACCATGATCTAATGTAATTGAAATCTTCCCGTATCTCCCGGCCTTTTCCAAGTATACCTCCTCCTCTTGTGATTCTTGAATAGGGTATTCGCTATTACTAGCTGAAACTTGTTACAGAACTCAATTAGTCTTTCTCCTTTTTCATTCCTAGTCCCAAGCCCATATTCTCCTGTAACCTTTTCTTCTACTCCTCCCCCTACAACTGCATTCCAGTCGCCCATGACTATTAGATTTTCGTCCCCCTTTACATACTGTATTACCCTTTCAATATCCTCATACGCTTTCTCTATCTGTTCATCTTCAGCTTGCGACGTCGGCATGTATACCTGAACTATCGTTGTCGGTGTTGGTTTGCTGTCGATTCTGATTAGAACAACCCGGTCACTGAACTGTTGACAGTAACACACCCTCTGCCCTACCTTCCTATTCATAACGAATCCTACACCTGTTGTACCATTTTCTGCTGCTGTTGATATTATCTGATACTCATCTGACCAGAAATCCTTGTCTTCCTTCCACTTCACTTCACTGACCCCTACTATATCTAGATTGAGCCTTTGCATTTCCCTTTTCAGATTTTCTAGTTTCCCTACCACGTTCAAGCTTCTGACATTCCACGCCCCGACTCGTAGAACGTTATCTTTTCGTTGATTATTCAATCTTTTTCTCATGGTAACCTCTCCCTTGGCAGTCCCCTCCCGGAGATCCGAATGGGGGACTATTCCGAAATCTTTTGCCAATGGAGAGATCATCATGACACTTCTTCAATTACAGGCCACATGTCCTGTGGATACACGTTACGTGTCTTTAATGCAGTGGTTTCCATTGCCTTCTGCATCCTCATGTCGTTGATTATTGCTGATTCTTCCGCCTTTAGGGGCAATTTCCCACCCCTAGGACAAGAGAGTGCCCTGAACCTCTATCCGCTCCTCCGCCCTCTTTGACAAGGCCGTTGGCAGAATGAGGCTGACTTCTTATGCCGGAAGTCTTCGGCCGCCAATGCTGATTATTTATCAAAATTTAGGCAGTGGTGGGGATCGAACCCGGGACCGAAGACGTTTTGATTATGCATCAAAGACGCTACCCCTAGACCACAGGTGTGGTCTGCCAGTACATCTGTGTTTACGAGGCATGAGTCGTGCTTGTGTAGCGCAGTTGGTAGAGCACTTGCCTGCGAAAGGCAGAGGTCCCGAGTTCGAGTCTCGGTCCGGCACACAGTTTTAATCTGGCAGGAAGTTTCATATCAGCGCACACTCCGCTGCGGAGTGTAAATCTCATTCTGGAATAGCTTGCCATTTGTAGAATTTTGGACATGTTTTATGCTCGCGTATTATGACATTTCTCCTACGTAGGAATCAACGTGCATTCCGAAAACAACGATCGTGCGACACCTGGCTCTCTTTGTCCGCCCCCCCCCCCCTCCCCTTCCCCCACACGAGAGACAGAAAGCAGCAGATTCAGGCGTTCAAGTGGATGGCGTGTTCCTTGACTTCCGGTGCGCGCTGGACACGGTTCCACACTGCCACCTAATGAACAAAATATGAATGTACGGAATCTCAGACCAACTATGTGATTGGAGTGAAGAGCTTTTAGCAAACAGAACACAGCATTACATTCTAAATGGAGAGGGGTCTTCAAATGTAGAATATTTTCTTATAGAAGTGGCCTAGTAAAGAAGTCAGAAGTTCCGCGATGCTTTTCGCGTATGATTCTGTCGCATGCAGACAGTTAACACCTCTAGGAAGCTGTTGCAAAATGCGGAAAGACTTGCAGCAGATCGACGCTTCGTGCAGAGAGTGACAACTGAACCTCAACATTAACAAATGCAACTAACTGTGAATACATTGACAGAAGTACCGTTACGCGATTGGGGAAAAATCGCTGGAAGCATTTACTTCTATAAAATATCTAGGAGTATGCGTATGGGGCTATTTGAGGTCGAACGACTGCTAATGGGTAATCACGGGTAATGCAGAGTCACGGGTAATGCAGATGCCAGAACGAAATTTATCGGAAGAATCCTCAGGAAATGCAGTCCATGAACAAAGGAAGCAGCTTAAAAAACACTCCTCCGTCCAATACCTAAATATTGCCCATCAGCTTCGGATCCGCACCAGTTAGGATTGATAGACAAATCAGAGAAGATCCAAAGAAGAGCAGCATGTTTCGTTACAGGTTCATTTGGTAACCGCGAACGAGTCACGGTCAACCCAGTGGCAGACGCTGCAAGGCAGGTGTTCTGCATCACGATATGGTCTACTACAAAAATTCCGAGAACTTACGTTCCTAGAAAAGTCAACCATTATATTGTTTCCTCCATCGTATATCTCACGAAAAGATGATGATAAAATTGGAGAGATTGGAACCCAACACGGTTGCGTACCACCAATCGTTTCCCCGTTAGCATTCAAACCATCAATTGAGTTCCAGAATGAGATTTTCACTCTGCAGCGGAGTATGCACTGATATGAAACTTCCTGGCAGATTAAAACTGTGTGCCGGACCGAGACACGAACTCGGGACCTCTGCCTTTCGCGGGCAAGTGCTCTACCAACTGAGCTACCCAAGTACGACTGACGCCCCGTCCTCACAGCTTTACTTCCGCCAGTACCTCGTCTCCAACCGTCCAAACTTTACAGAAGCTCTCCTGCGAACCTGAGTTGGTAGAGCATTTGCCCGCAAAAGGCAAAGGTCCCGAGTTCGAGTCTCGGTCCAGCGCACAGTTTTAATCTGCCAGGAAGTTTCATATCAGTGCACACTCCGCTGCAGAGTGAAAATCTCATTCTGGAACTCAATTGATGCCAGGAAGTTTCATCAACTGATTTGATGGTTGGAGTGCTGGCATCACAGTTACAAGTAGCTTGCGTAAGCCAGTTACGCTGGTCACTGGTTCAAATGGTTCAAATGGCTCTGAGCACTATGGGACTTGACATCTGAGATCATCAGCCCCCTAGACTTAGAACTACTTAAACCTAACTAACCTAAGGACATCACACACATCCATGCCCGAGGCAGGATTCGAACCTGCGACCGTAGCAGTCGCGCGGTTCCGGACTCAAGCGCCTAGAACCGCTTTGCCACACCGGCTGGCATCAACTAAAGTCTGATGATAGCGCACTGAAGCGTCGAAACTGGTAGCTGCACAATAAATAAGATCATAAGGACGGCTGTAGCCGTTTTATTTTCTTACGCTATTGAACGGCTGTGGTCCCCAAGACCTCCAGTCAAAAGGATGGACATACAAAAACATAATTTGAGGTTAACGGTCGCTTTTTAAATCACGTGAGCATTCAGGTAGCAGTTTTCTAGATATAAACCGATACATCTACTGTTTCACGTACTGAAGATGACACAAACACACACTAGGATTACAGAAGGACTAGTGTTGTAGCACCAGTATGTCCTAGTCGCGGTAGAGTCAGCAATAAAAAGATTGTCGCATGACAGAGGACATGCACACGTCTACATGCTTTCCCCTTCCTTAACCCCCCCCCCCCTACCCACCCCGGCACGAGCCCACTAACACACACACACACACACACACACACACACACACAAACACGCGCGCGCTCATCACCCACTTCAATCATTCTACTGACTTCCTACCGAAGTGAAGAAAAGGCTATGATAAAAATAAATTCTATTCTTACTGTATTATATTTTAGTTTTTATTCATTCCAGAAAATCACGATTGAATCATATCTTGCAGGCTGATGTGGAACAAAAGAGTGCTAGGGAGAGAGCTGAAACACTCACAGTGAGCCAGTACTGCTGGGTTGGAAACAAACTGGTATCACCGCTGGTCTGAGCAAAGTTGTCTGCTAGCTTTCTCGATTACGAAACAAATGTGTGTTTCGCCCCACATAATTCAGTTGTTCTACTGACACAAAGCGACTTTAGTCTACAACGGAGGTTCTAATTTGTCTTTCCTGTCTTCCTGAGCCGTGGTTACGCTGTTATAACTACTGTTAGTGCTCCTCCTTCTTAACTTCTTGTAATGAGTAATGTAGAGAGCATAGCGGATCAAGAATCCCAAAACAGAGACGTGGAACTAGCATAAAAATCACGCAGATCTGTTTTTCTTTTTTAAACTTTGTATACGTCCGTGTTATTTCAGCGGTGTTTACATTCTTCTCATCGCCACCATAAAACATAAGAAAATATACGATATTTGACGAAGTCCTTACAGTAGAATCATTCACGAAAATGAGCTCCATCGTGATATTCGTCAGTGTTAATAAAAGAAAATGGGGATCAGGCACCTGTCTCTGACAGACAGGAAAATATGTGAGTGTTCTGAGTGTAATGAAATAGTATTGGTAATATTAGTGTTCCAGGTTGACCTGCAAGGTGTATTTGTATAAAACTAAGCGAGATGTTTTTCTCAGCCTCTACTTGTTACTTGTTTCACTATATTAATTTCTGAACCAGTTATGCATTTTTGTGTCTTCCATAATTTCTCCATGATGATACGGCTAGCTTGCTTCTTCTTTTATGGTGCCACAATTATTTTCGGAGCGCTAATTATTTTGCCTTTTTTTAAACTATTAGTTGCCTTTAATGCATCTGCTTAGTCCATCGCTTTCCAGCCGGTAGAATGAATGTCATTTCCCTTTAACACCTACAGTTCCTCGCTTCTTCTGCTGCGTTTTTAATTTTGAAATCTTATTATATGAGATTATATTTGTGGATAAATTTTGTTTAACTTGATTTACCCATTTCTTAACTCGTCCATTTTTCGTTTGGTTTCATGTCACTCACCACATTTTCCTATTTTGTGCTTTCGTTGTCATTTATACGTAGCTACTGTGCCAGACATATTTTACAGGATGTTATTTTTGTCTGCCCATACTATTTTTTCCCTCTGCTACTCCGTACAGCGCAATGACACCATTCCTGGATGTCACTGCAGACGTCCCATTCCATCGAACTGATGTCCTTGCATGCCATCTGACCTTTCCATTGCGCTACTGAAGGCTATCTGAAGACTGAGCGAAAATTGGGACGTAATGCGCAGCCTTGTGATTTGACGGCGTCGAGTCTAGGAGCAGAGCTTTCAGCCACCCGCCAAGCGCGAGTGTCTGTGGCGCCAGACGGTTCTGCCGTCGCGACCCGAGGACGCCGCCGGCGTGGCGCCGCAATGCCGCGTTCCGGGACAGGCGGCGCGAATTTGCATCGAAATCGGGTAGTGCGGAAGGTCGGGGATGCGCCGCCGCCTCTACTAGTTCAGCGGGGCAGGCGGCGGCCGCGGCCTCGTGACGTTTCTCCCAGAGCGCCACTGATCTTGGCTGCCGCGCTACTGTGGGCAGACAGAATCACGAGCTCGCTATTCTCCCTGTGGCACAGGGAAATCTCTCTAGGACTTGGTTATACGGACGGGAAAAAGCGATCGGTTGCAACCGATGTACATATTTTAGTTCATATAATTGGAAGGACAAACAGCATTGGTCGTATTTTTTTTTATTTTACTATCCGCAACTCTACCATCTGGTGAGCAAGTTGTATGAAACAGGCGAAATACCATCAGACTTCAAGAAGAGTATAATAATTCCAATCCCAAAGAAAGCAGGTGCTGACAGATGTGAAAATTACCGAACAATCAGTTTAATAAGTCACGGATGCAAAATACTAACGCGAATTCTTTACAGACGAATGGAAAAACTGGTAGATGCCGACCTCGGGGAAGATCAGTTTGGTTTCCGTAGAAATATAGGAAAAAGTGAGGCAATACTGACCCTACGACTTATCTTGGAAGCTAGATTAAGGAAAGACAAACCTATGTTTCTAGCATTTGTAGACTTAGAGAAAGCTTTTGACAATGTTGACTGGAATACTCTCTTTCAAATTCTGAAGATGGCAGGGGTACAATACAGGGAGCGAAAGGCTATTTACAATTTGTACAGAAACCAGATGCCGGTTATAAGAGTCGAGGGACATGAAAGGGAAGCAGTGGTTGGGAAGGGAGTGAGAAAGGTCTGTAGCCTCTCCCCGATGTTATTCAATCTGTATATTGAGCAAGCAGTAAAGCAAACAAAAGAAAAATTCGGAGTTGGTATTAAAAACCATGGAGAAGAAATAAAAACTTTGAGGTTCGCCGATGACATTGTAATTCTGTCAGAGACAGCAAAGGACTTGGAAGAGCAGTTGAACGGAATGGACAGTGTCTTGAAAGGAGGATATAAGATGAACATCAACAAAAGCAAAACGAGGACAATGGAATGTAGTCGAATTAAGTCGGGTGATGCTGAGGGAATTACATTAAGAAATGAGACACTTAAAGTAGTAAATGAGTTTTGCTATTTGGGGAGCAAAATAACTGATGTAGACTGGCAATGGCAAGGAAAGCGTTTCTGAAGAACAAAAATTTGTTAACATCGAGTATAGATTTAAGTGTCAGGAAGTCGTTTCTGAAAGTATTTGTACGGAGTGTAGGCATGTATGGAAGTGAAACATGGACGAAACCTAGTTTAGACAAGAAGAGACTAGAAGCTTTCGATATGTGGTGCTACAGAAAGATGCTGAAGATTAGATGGGTAGATCATATAACTAATGAGGAGGTATTGAATAGGATTCGAGAGAAGAGAAGTTTGTTGCACAACTTGACTAGAAGAAGGGATCGATTGGTAGGACATGTTCTGAGGCATAAAGGGGTCACCAATTTAGTATTGGAGGGCAGCGTGGAGGGTAAAAATTGTAGAGGGAGACCAAGAGATGAATACACTAAGCAGATTCAGAAGGATGTAGGTAGCAGTAGGTACTGGGAGATGAAGAACCTTGCACAGCATAGCGTAGCATGGAGAGCTGCATCAAACCAATCTCAGGACTGAAGACCACCACACACACATCCGCAAAATCGATTTTCGGTCACTTAGTGACCATCCTCAGTGCTAGAAGTTAAAAATTTCACATAACGATCAGCGAGTATAAAACGTAAAATCACAACTATACCTGCGTATGAACATAACAGTTGGTAGGAACATACCTGTAATACACAATTAAAATTGGTAGGCACTGGTATTAACAAGCTTAGGGCGATCACATAAACTGGGGCCCCTGTTTACATGCACCTGTTCAGCAGACCTCGGTGTGACAGGGCTTGGAACGCCCTCTATGTGACATGTGTCACGTGAAGACTTAATATTACTGGTTTTGCGAGATATTAACACAAAATAACTCTTGTGCATTTGTGAATCATGAAGTAGTTCAAATTTGAAATGTACGTAAAAGACACAGCAGACGAAGTGGGAAGGAAACATCTAAAATACATTGGCGTATTGTTTTTTTTTTAAAAAAAACCTTGCAAAACATGAAACAGAATTGTATATTACAGGTATGTTCCTACCAACTGTTATGTTCATACGCAAGTGTAGTTGTGATTTTATGTTTTATACTCTCTGATCGTTACGTGAAATTTTTAGCTTCTAGCACTGAGGATGGTCACTAAATGACCGACATTCGATTTTGCGGATAATAAAAAAAAAAAAAAAAAAAAACGACCAATGCTGTTTCTCCTTCCAATTATATCCATTATCTGGTAGTGGTACACAGAACACTCCATGGAGTCGCCGATCAATATTTTAGTTCTGAATAACGGGTAATTTTCGGAATTTGTTTGTTCTCGGTTGTAACAGGTGTTTTTATTTTTTACAAATAACCGAGTAAAAATACCAAAATATCAATTAGCCACAGCAGCACTGCTAAAATTTTTGTTTTTCAATAAACCTTTTTTAAAGAACGAGTAAATCTTATTCGTACAATTTGCATTGCTTTGAACTGTTCCATTATTATACACTGAAGCGCCAAAGAAACTGGTGTAGAGGCATACTTGCTCAAATACAGAGATACGTAAACAGGCAGAAGATGGCGCTGAGATAGGCAACGCCTATATAAACCAACAAATGTCTGGCGCAGTTGTAAGATCGCTTACTTCTGAGACAATGGGCGGGTTATCAAGATTTAATTGAGTTTGAACGTGGTGTTCTAGTCGGTCCACGAGCGATGGGACAATCTCCAAGGTAGCGAAGAAATGGCCATTTTGCCCTAGAACCATTCCACGAGTGTGCCGTGAACATCAGAAATCCGGTAAAATATCAAATCTCAGACATCACTACGGCTGGAAAAAGATCCTGCAAGAACGGACCAACGGCAACTGAAGAGAATCGTTGAACGTGGCAGAACTGCAGCCCTTCTCCAAATTGCTGCAGATTTCAATGCTTGGCCATCAATAAGTGTCAGCGGGCGAACCATTCAACGAAACATCATAGTATGGGCTTTTCGGAGCCGAAGGCCCATTCGTGTTGTAACCCCCCCCCCCCTCACTTATCGACCTTAATGACAGTGAAAAATTAAACCGCGTGTACCTAATGGAAATTTGGGAAAAGCAATCGTCGCCGAAGTTCATCTGTCGGTAGAGAGGGAGGAAAGGGTTACATCTAAATGAAAGGAAAAATACGAATGAAACTGGTGGAAATAAATTTTGAAAAGGGGTAAGGTTAATAAAGAAAGGAAATGTGCGGCCGTTACGTTAACAATTAACTAGCGGTAATTAGATATTTGAGATTTGGGGGAATTACGGTCGCCAGTCCTAAGGACAATTACTATAGTAACTTAAAAAGAAAGGTTATTACACATGTAATTAGCACTAGAAGCGTGGCAACTGAAGGTTGACACGTGTAGTGTGAAAACTGAAAGTTTGTCAGAAGTAATAAATTTCGATACACTCTGACTTAATTTAGCAAAAGAATTAATAAAACCGGAAAATTGAAAGTTAATTTAGTGACTGAAATTAATAGTGAGCTTTGTTTGTGAAGCACATCGAAATTCAGTAAAATAAGGTTAGTCTTGGGCTATCTCAACAATCGTTTCAAAAGCTACTTGAATCTACGCAATTTAGAAATAAGAGATTTAACTTTGAACTTGAATTAAATGATTCTGAACAATTAACAATAGTAAAATTTAGTACGTACCAAGCTGAGCTGCAGTCACAGGTAAGCTAAAATATGCTAACAAAACTCGCACTCTTAATTTGTGCTTGTGTAATCTAAATATTGTAGCCAGCTATGAATACTTTAACTGAACTTTGAAATTAAAGCAGTGAAATCGAATGATGCTGGCGTTTGAATTTCAACGACACTTGGGTTCATTCCGGAAAAGGAAGGGGCCCTGCTTGGTAATGCAATTGGGACAATGAGCAACAAAGGTTCGTGCTATGTTGCTGTAATTTAGTTATGAAAATGGAACAGTTTGAAAAGCTGAGGTCTGCCATACAATACTAAAACTTTACGTGCTTCCAGTCTTCCTTGTTGGTTGATTGAAGGTTTGAAGCCGTCGATCGAGGAGGTGGCGACATTCACTCATTGTCGGCCGTCGCTGTTGCAGAAGCTGGATGTTGGCGCGCCTTCTTCTCGACACGGTCACCAGGCGAAACGGGCTGTTGATGTGCGCCAGCTTATGCTTCCCGTCCGCGATACCGTGTCAGAAACTATCATAGCAAGCCGAGCGCAATTACATGCTGCCCAACCCCGAAAGCGCGGCAACTCGACGGAGCGTCACACAACACACCTGCTCCACTGCACCACCCCAGCCAGACTCCCCTCTGCCCGCGCTCCACGCGACCGAGTTAACACTACCAAAGATCCTAAACACTTTCGTTCTCCACTCGACCTATCGATATATTCGTTCGATAGCATAGTTTTCCCTAGGCCAGACCCAGCGTATAAATACAAATAATATTCCCAAAACAAACCAATTATACATCGACATAAATGCATATATATATATATATATATATATATATATATATATATATATATTAATAGTGAGCTTTGTTTGTGAAGCACATCGAAATTCAGTAAAATAAGGTTAGTCTTGGGCTACCTCAACAATCGTTTCAAAAGCTACTTGAATCTACGCAATTTAGAAATAAGAGATTTAACTTTGAACTTGTATTAAATGATTCTGAACAATTAACAATAGTAAAATTTAGTACGTACCAAGCTGAGCTGCAGTCACAGGTAAGCTAAAATATGCTAACAAAACTCGCACTCTTAATTTGTGCTTGTGTAATCTAAATATTGTAGCCAGCTATGAATACTTTAACTGAACTTTGAAATTAAAGCAGTTAAATCGAATGATGCTGGCGTTTGAATTTCAACGACACTCGGGTTCATTCCGGAAAAGGAAGGGACCCTGCTTGGTAATGCAATTGGGACAATGAGCAACAAAGGTATATATATATATATATATATATATATATATATATATATATATATATATACAAATTGTGGTGTCACCGCCAGACACCACACTTGCTAGGTGGTAGCCTTTAAATCGGCCGCGGTCCATTAGTATACGCCGGACCCGCGTGTCGCCACTGTCAGTGATTGTAGACCGAGCGCCGCCACACGGCAGGTCTAGAGAGACTTACTAGCACTCGCCCCAGTTGCACAGCCGACGTTCATAGCAATGGTTCACTGACAACTACGCTCTCATTTGCCGAGACGATAGTTAGCATAGCCTTCAGCTACGTCATTTGCTACGACCTAGCAAGGCGCCATAGCATTTGATATTGACATTATAACATGTACCGTCAAGAGCGATGTACACCAATTGTGGATTAAAGTTAAGTATTATATCAACTACGTACTTTATTTGCTACTATTAATTCCCTTAACTGTTCCAGACTTCGCGCCAGTCAGCGTGTAATTAAACGCGTGCATTTCGGCCTCCTCTAGCAACACAGTGTTGGCACTTATGCCAACACTTCACAAATAGTAAAAAAATTACAATATACAAAGACACAGAAATGTTATATCTCCAGGTAACAAAATAAGGAAAAAAAATTGCAGTGCAATAGATGGAAATATGAGGATATGCATTTCCGGCGTTACAGTGTGTCCTTGATGACTGCACGACACAAAGCTTTACGCCTCGCCTGGGCCCGTCAACACAGACATTGGACTGTTGATGACTCGAAACATGTTGCCTGGTACATTGTGCATTTCTACTGACTTGGGCAGTGCTAACAGTTTCGCTGGTCAACAAACTCTCCAGACATGAACATTATTGAGCATATCTGAGATGCCTTGCAAGTGCTGTTCAGAAGGGATCTCCACCCCTTCGTACTCTTACGGACTTATGTACAGCCCTGCAGGGTTCACGGTGCTAGCTACCTCCAGCACAGCTTCAGACATTAGTCGAGTCTATGCCACGTTGTGTTGTGGCACTTCTGATTGCTCCCCGGAGCTCTACACGATATTAAGCAGGTGTACCAGTTTCTTTGGCTCTTCAGTGTATAAAATGGGAAAAACGATCAGTACTTGGTCTACTACATGACACGCGTGTACATACAGTGTACAACACTTGGTCAATCTGGGCTCTATGGTAACTTCGTACTGTAGTCGTCAGACATAATTTGTATTAGAGAATGGTACCATTCCTAGTCTGAAAGTATTGTGCAAGGTGCGGTACCAGTGAAATACAATGCTCCATTTCCTTAAAAGATTAAAACCGGGAGGAATGCGCAACCAACCTGTGACATAATATGAGGAAAAAAACCTAAAACTTAACAGTTCATTCATAGTTTACAATAAAAGTATGAAGCAGCTGATCTGCTGCCCATGTCTACATAACATTCCTTTATTTGTATGTAGCGCTTGAAAACAGACGAACTGACGGACAAAATAGAGTTCTCCAACTTTAGTTTTCACCCTTTAGCATAGATTAGAATCAGTAGCAGAATACTGGTGACTGTTTGTAGTAGTCAACCACTTTATCACTTTTCAGAAAAGCAGCCAGCGGTGAACAGACTAAGTTTTCGTCTATTTGCATGTTTAAAGTAATATTTTGGTTCTATGTACGTTAAAACTCAGCAAGTCAAACTTTTTCAATCTTTGTTTGATTTCTACGTTTATTACAGGAAATAATGGGAACAAAATGAAATTCGGTTATTTCAGAAACCTGTTATTTTCAGGGATTTTAACAGTCCGGTTAAACTGGTGTTGAAAAAAGCCGATATAACCGAAAAACCGGTTATTTCAGCTATCACTACTATCCCTACCTGGTTGTCGCAAGTTGGTTCCGTCCTTGAAACTGATACGTCTTGAGTAAATACTCTGCCTAGTAATGTTCACGAATCCGTTGCTATGTTTATTTTTTTCGTTCGCGTCGCCCCTGCAGGATCACCATTGATCTTTTTTTTACGAATCTGATTTCCTACATTAATATTTTTCAAATTTTAATAAATGCTGGAGAAGTAATAAGCTATCAAAAGGCTGGCTGGCTATAATCTAAAGTAATACCTACCTTTAAAAAGGGTGATAAGAATAAATGAAATTACTGTAGATGTATAAGCGTCCTGGATTCTAGTCCGCAGCTCGTGGTCCAGCGGTTAGCGCTGCTGCCTCGGGATCGCGGGGTCCCGGGTTCGATTCCCGGTCGTGTTGGGGATTTTCTCTGCCCGGCGACTGGTGTTTGTGTTGTCCTCATCATTTCATCATCATCATCATTCGTGACAGTGGCTAGAGAGGACTGTGTAAAAAAATGGACTGTTTAAAAATTTGGACTTTGTACGGGCGCTGATGACCACGCAGTTGGAGCGCCCCACATACCAAACATCATAATCACTATCTTGAATTCAACCTGTAAGTTATTTGCCAAAATCCTGTGTTCAAAACTAAAAACAGTCATATCAAACACTAATAACTGAAGAACAGTCAGGTATTAGAAAGGGTTGGTCAACTATTGACAACGTTTTTATACAACAAGGTATAAAAAAGAGGCGAGTATTCAATAGGAAATCCCATCTTCTGTTTTTAGATTCTGAAAAGGCATTTAGTAATGTGAACGGAGAAATTATATGGAATACCGTGGCTAAAAGTGATTATCCATTTCGTCTCATAAACGATATTAAGAGTTATCAGGTTACCTCCCATTCGGAAAGTGGGTGCACTCAGCGACTGTTGTGTGACATAAATTATAGAGTGCAGCTATCAGTCATCCTTTCAGAGATTTTTTTACGCAAATCCCGATTTCGGCTAGTAGCTAGTCATTCTCAATGCACTATTTTCTATTGTCCCAACAGGGACTTACATGCATTGACAATAGAAAACAGTGCATTGAAAATGGTTGGCTACTAGACGAAACTGGATCTGCGTGATAAAATCTAAAAAAGGACGACTGATTAGTGCACTCTATAATTTATACGAAATTATTATAGTGTGGGAAACAATGACAAAACCAATGAACACAAACAAAGGGGTTACACAAGGATGCTGTATTTCTTCGACACATACATATACATAGACTTAGTGATCAGTAAATGGAAAATAGTGAATAAAACGGGAGTATTTTCAACACTAGATTAACGGCAATTTTATATGCAAATGACCTGATTGCAGAGAAAAAAACAAGACGTTCAGATGAGGGTCTACATATTGCACCAGATAACCTCAGACTACAGCCTAAGACTGCCTGCACATAAACGAAAGTAACTGCATATCGTGACATATTACCAATAAGATTAAAAGAAGATTTAAATAATAAAATATTGGAGCAAGGAAAGCGATGCGACATCACATACATGTAAAGCAGATGATAACATTCGGTATAAAGTCCTAGTTGAGTCTTACGCATCCAGCCAGTATGAACCAAACTGGGGAATGGCAGCTGGTACGGTGCCCTTGTAAGTCACGGTACAAAATAAATTATAGTTATATTACAGCAGAAATAATTTTACTGTTCTTATTATTGAAATCATGGACGTCTATAGCATTTTCAAAGTGATATTTGAGGGTGAGGCGAGTCAGTTACAAACTCTGATCCCCATTCCTACCATCCACCAGAGGCGAATCCTAGACTCTCGCTTAAAACTGTCGTCCTCATCAAATGCATTGGTTCCAGTAGTATGAGGGTGAGTAACGGAACTATGATTTACTGTACAACACGTTGCTAAGCGAAAGTCTACACGTGTAAAACAGGTTATGATGGCAAACAAAAAGTAACTTTGCTTTTCATCCGACACAGACTAGCATGACTAAAACTGCTCATAAAATGGATGTATGTCAAACAATAACTGAGTGCTGATAAACGACTAGAAGGCTGGCATACCTACCAGCTGGTACTGCTCTCTTTCTGGGAACTGGTATTCCAGCTTTACTTCTGCCAGTACTTCATCTGCTACTTTCAAAACTTGACAGAAGTTCTCCTCCATACCTTGTTGCGTTAGCTGTCCTGGAAGAAAGGATACTGCGGAGAAATGGCTTAGTCACAACCTAATGGATTGCTTTCAGAATTAATCTTTCACTTTGCGGCAGAGTATGTGCTTTTTTGAAATTTCCTCGCTGTTTAAAATTGTGTACCACACCGGAGCTCGAATCCTGGAAGGTAGCTCAGTCAACAAGAGCTTTGTCCGCGGAAGACAAAGTCAAGAAACAGCGTCTCTCTTGCACAGTGGGAGATACACTACTGGCCATTAAAACTGCTACACCACGAAGATGACGTGCCACAGACGCGAAATTTAACCGACAGGAAGAAGATGCTGTGATGCGCTAATGATTAGCTTTTCAGAGCATTCACACAAGGCTGGCGCCGGTGGCGACACCTACAACGTGCTGACATGAGGAAAGTTTCCAATCGATTTCTCATATACAAACAGCAGTTGGCCGGCGTTGCCTGGTGGAACGTTGTTGTGATGCCTCGTGTAAGGAGGAGAAATGCGTACCATCACGTTTCCGACTTTGATAAAGGTCGAAATGTAGCCTATGGCGATTGCGGTTTATCGTATCGCGACATTGCTGCACGCGTTGGTCGAGATCCAATGACTGTTAGCAGAATATGGAATCGGTGGATTCAGGAGGGTAATACGGAACGCCGTGTTGGATCCCAACAGCCTCGTATCACTAGCAGTCGAGATGACAGGCTTCTTATCCGCATGGCTGTAACGGTTCGTGCAGCCACATCTCGATCCCTGAATCAACAGATGGGGACGTTTGCAAGACAACAACCATCTGCACTAACAGTTCGACGACGTTTGTTGGAGCATGTACTACCAGCTCGGAGACCATGGCTGCGGTTAGCCTTGATGCTGCATCACAGACAGGAGCGCCTGCGATGGTGTACTCAACGACGAACCTGGGAGCACGAATGACAAAACGTTATTTTTTCGGATGAATCCAGGTTCTGTTTACAGCATCATGATAGTCCATCCGTGTTTGGCGACATAGCGATGAACGCACATTGGAAGCGTGTATTCGTCATCGCCATACTGGCGTATCACCCGGCGTGATGGTATGGGGTGCCATTGGTTACACGTCTTGGTCACCTCTTGATCACACTGACGACACTTTGAACAGTGGACGTTACATTTCAGATGTGTTACGACCCGTGGCTGTACCCTTCATTCGATCCCTGCGAAACCCAACGTTTCAGCAGGAGAATGCACGACCACATGTTGCAGGTCCTGTATGGGCCTTCTTGTATACAGAAAATGTTCCACTGCTTCCCTGGCCAGCACATTCTCCTGATCTGTCACCAACAGAAAACGTCTGGTCAATGGTGGCCGATTAACTGGCTCGTCACAATACGCCAGTCACTACTCTTGATGAACTGTGGTATCGTGTTGAAGCTGCATGGGCAGCTGTACCTGTACACGCCATCCAAGCTCTGTTTGACTCAATACCCAGGATCTATGCACCCAAGTTGCGTGAAAATTTAATCACATGTTAGTTTTACTATAATACATTTATCCAATGAATACCCGTTTAGCATCTGTATTTCTTCTTGGTGTAGCAATTTTAATGGCCAGTAGTGTGCATTTTGGTAAGTGTCTGACAGGTGTGAGAATGTCCGCGTTTTCACACCATGTGCTAACGTCCCTGTGAACACACTGCCATTTCCATAAGTATGGCACCTTGCTATAGCTAAACATTCCATTACGGCTGAACGAACTGAAATTAGTTGTGTAACGGAGAACAGCTGTAAATAAAAATAGTGAAAGACGCCTCATTTGTGATCTCGTGTTCATACTAGACAAATTATGCAAAGGAAATGGGTCTTGGAGCGGTTAAACTGCGCTCGTGCTAAGCAACTTTGGCGAGACACGCAGCGGCGGCGCGGCTCCCGTAATGAACGGCCGCGGCCGGCAGCCGGCGGCGGAGGCGCCGCGACAGCGCACGCGAGGCGCCCGCCCTGCCGTCGCGTGCAAACTCCCACTGCACTCCATTAGCGTCAGTTAGAACTCCTGACGTTTCCACTTCATTAATTCCCGCTTATTTCTGAAATTTGCAACTGGCCCAGTGCGGGACAACCCAAGATTAATGTCACGCCATTTTTTTTAATGCAAACAAACGATTGTCGAAATTGCGGCACCGAAAAGCGTGCGCGTAACCAAAATGAACTTTATCTCACCGATTCGGTACGAGATAACACAAAGAGGATAAGATTACAAGCTGAACAACATTTCATGTTCTGAGATTTCAATATGAGCCGTATATCCAATCATGCTGCTTTTAGAGCCTGGTTATTTTTCTACTGAAACACCCTCAACTCGGTTTGCATGCGAGTCCACGAAGGAGCACGCTAACCACTCAAATAGCCAGGTGCACCCTAATACAAAATGGTTCAAATGGCTCTGAGCGCTATGGGACTTAACTTCTGAGGTCATCAGTCCGCTGGAACTTAGAACTACTTAAACCTAACTAACCTAAGGACATCACGCACATCCAGGCCCGAGGCAGGATTCGAACCTGCGACCGTAGCGGTCGCGCGGTTCTAGACTGTAGCGCCTAGAACCGCTCGCCCACCCCGGCCGGCGCACCCTAATACACATTTGATGTTAGGCGAACACGCTAACAACAGAAACAGCACACCTGCTGCGCCTTTATCCCTACATCTGTACTTCACAAATCACGCTACAGTGAGTGGTGGAGGGTACTTCATGTAGCACTGTCATTTGCCCCCTTTTGTTTTTCATTCGTGAATGTTGCTTGGCAAGAACTGTAAGCTTTCCATAAAAAATTATCTTTAAATGAGCATACTGAATATTCTTTGTCTAAGAACTTTCCCCTCGTGTAACGTGTGCTTTAGATATCGAATTCAACTGCTTAGCAGTACTGACTGTTGGTTGTCACTGTGTTGCGCATGTGAACAGTGCCATGAAACAAAACTTTAAACTTAGCGAAATACTGAATTTGAAATAATAAAAACTAATCTAATTAAATGCCAGTGGAATGTAGTTGTGTACTCAGTCAAAACTATTTAACTGAAACTCAATACTGAAGTACATTATGCCGGCCGGATTGGCCGAGCGGTTCTAGGCGCTACAGTCTGGAACCGCGCAACTGCTACGGTCGCAGGATCGAATCCTGCTTCGGGCATGGATGTGTGTGATGTCCTTAGGTTAGTTAGGTTTAAGTAGTTCTCAGTTCTAGGGGACTAATGACCTCAGAAGTTAAGTCCCATAGTGCTCAGAACCATGTGAACCATGTGAACCATGTGAAGTACATTATGAAAGTTGCGTGTCATGAAGTGTACTTTATGATTTGAAATGTTCACAAAAATAAAATACTGCTCTACTTGGAAGAAAAAAATAACTGTTCGAGATCATCTACATTCTTCACTTGTATATTAATCTGCCTGCTCAGTATAACATAGTAACAATTCTGACTACGAATGATCCTCATAAGAATGCAAAGTGAGATCTGCCCTAAAATAAGAGTAACTTACCCCATACTTGGCATGTTGTTTTGTGTCTGATATGCTGACGTTCTCCAAGGCAAATAGGACTCAGCAGTTACAGCAACTAAAGAATAAGTAGTCTACTGACTACAAAATTTGTTTTCTGCTTGTCAGAAACAATCTGTGGCTTCGTGTGGCATAAGGTGCAATGCACAGACGACAAAATACTCAAAACTTTATTAAGAATAATACAGGAGGGTGTTACTTTAAGAAAGTCATTCTTGAAAAATTAAACTCTGATTATTGTCAAAAAAGACCGTTCGACGTAGGATGGCCCTAACAATTACGAAATTCATTCAATAAAAAAACTACAGACAAAAAAATGCAATTGTGTTATATATGACATAATGAAAACAAAGAGATGACCTCAACATTAATCATAAATGTTATTAGTTATCTGAGGGGCAAAGATTGCCTTCAATTAATAGTTCTGACAAACAAAGATTTCATTCTTGCGCATGGATTGCTTACCTTGAAAAGTTCTTCCAAACAATTTTCTCCATCAATAGAAGCAATAATATATATATTTACAAACAAGTTTTCATTTCCATAGTAAAGTAGTCCAGATAATTTCCCTCAGATTCATAAATGCCAAATCTCCTTCTCTAAAAACACAACTGTTCGCTACTATGCGTCAAGTACAAATGCTCCAGTGCTGCACAACTGGCAGACGAGAAAGCGAATTACAGATAAACTTAAAGGCCGAGTCAAAGATCTTATACACTACTCGCACTGTGCGCTCATACGTCTTTGTCTCAGTACAGCAGAGACGAATTGTTTACAGTGGCAGAGAACATATGAAAACCTTACAGAACGATTGTCGGCAAGTGTCCTTAGCGTTTTGTTTATGGTTTTCACACTGAAGACTCGCTCGATGCAGCTCTCCATGCTAGTCTGTCCTGTAGAAGCCTCTTCGTCTCTGCACATCTACTGCAACAAACATTCGTTTGAGCTTACTTATTTTATTCAAGCTTGTTGCCCTCCTACAATTCTTTTCTCGTCGTTCTTACTTTCGTTAGCAAACTGAGGATTCCTAGGTGCTTCTGGCAGTATCCTATCAATCGAAGCTTTCCTTTAGAAGAGCTGTTGAATAAATTTCTGTTTTCACCAGTTTGGTGCAGTACCTCCTGATTAGGTATTCAGTCTACCCATCTAATCTTCAGCATTAACACCACTCTTCCAAACCTGTTACCTTCTTTTCTGATCTGTTTATCGTCCGCGTTTCACTTCCGTACGAGGCTACTCTACAGACATATACCTTCAGAAAAGCGTTCCTAACACTAAAATTTATATACTATGTTAAATTTCCATCTTTCAGAAATGCTATTACCAATCTGCATTTTACGTATCTCTTTTTAGGCCACTGTCAGATTTTTTGCCGCCCGAACAGCAAAATTCATCACTTGGTTTAGAGCCTCATTTTCTACTCAAATTTCCTCTGCATCGCCTGATTTCACTCGAGTGAATTGCATGACGCTTGCTCTATCCTTGTCGATGTTTATTTGATAACACCACCTCAAGACGCTGTCCATTCCGTTCAACTAGTCCTTTGAAGTCACTGACAGAATTAAACATTCAACATATGAGTCCGAATTTTTCTGATTTGTCTGTGCGGTCACTTCGCGAGATGTACACAGGATGAAATACGAGTAACGCGTTGCTTTACTCTGCGTTGAACAGGCACTCTCGGAATTTTAACAGTAAAAGTTTGCGAGGTAAATAACGCCTTACATGTACTGTCTCTCACTGAAGTTTGATAAATATCTCTGTAAAGCTCTCAAGCTTACGAACATGCTCCTGACGTATCTCGTTGCTCGTGCTTGGATGTTTTTCTCTCTATTAATCTTACATGTGAAGAGTCCCAGAGAGAAGAGCTGTACTGATGAACTGTCGAACGAGTGCTTTGTAGGTCACTTCTTTGGTAGATGAAGTATAAGAGCATCAAAAAGTTTCCGTCCGAAGGCCGTACAGTCCAGAATCCGTATCACAATCAGGCAAAATCTCCGTTAACACTGAGGCAATCATCCCACCAATGTACCAGGTTGATGATAACCCGTTTCGTTAAACACCTTGTCCTGGTGTTTGGGAAATTCCATAACTGCCTGCTGCACATCCTCGTCCGAGAGGAATCGTTGACCCTTCAAGGTTGTTTTTAAGGGACCAAAGACGTGATAATTGTATGGTGAGGAATCACGAATATAGGTCGGGTCCTTGAGTGTCCCACATTTGAGTTGGCGTAACTTCTGCGTTACGACGTTTGTGATATGGAAACGTGCGTTACCATGAAGCAGCAGCACATCTTGAGGTCTAAATCTGCATCTGCAGGGATACTCTGCAGATCACACTTAAGTGCCTGGCAGAGGGTTCATCGAACCACCTATACAATGATTCCCTATTGCCCCAGTCTCGAACAGTGAGGGGGAAAAACGAAGACTTTTATCTTTCCGTGAGAGCTCTTAATTCTCTTTTTTTGTTGTGATGATCGTTTCTTCCTATATAGGTCGGCGTCAACAAAATATTTTCGCATTTGGAGGAGAAAGTTGGTGATTGAAATTTCGTGAGAAGATTCTGCCGCAACGAAAAACCACTTTGTTTTAATGATGTCCACCCCAAATCTTGTGTCCTGTCAGTGACACCACAGCATCATCTGCAAAGAACCTAAGACGACTACTCTGATTGTCTCTTAAATCGTTCATATAGATAGGGATTAGCAGAAGGCCTGTAACACTACCTTGGGGAACGCCAGAAATCACTTCTGTTTTACTCAATGATTTACCATCAGTTACTACTTGTAATCACTCTAATAGGAAATCACGAATCCAGTCACATAGCTGAGACGATATTCCATAAGCACGCAATTTCACAACAAGCCGCTTGTGTGGTACAGCGTCAAAAGCCTTCTGGAAATTTAGAAAAACTGACTCAATTTGAAATCCCTTATCAATACACTCAACACTTCGTGTGGGTAAAGAGCTAGTTGTGCTTCACAAGAAGGATGTTTTCTAAATCCGTGTTGACGGTTGTCAATATACCGTTCTCTTCGAGGTAATTCATAATCTTCGAACACAACGTATGTTCCATAATCCGACTGCATATCGACGTTAATGGCACGGGCCTGTAATTTAGTAGATTACTCCAACTACCTTTCTTGAATATTGGTGTGACCTGTCAACTTTTCAGTCTTTGGGTACGGATCTTTGGTCGAGCGAGCGGTTGTATATGATTGTCAAGTACGAAGCTCTCACATCAGCATACTCTTAAACGAACCTAATTGGTATCAGTCTGGGCCGGACGACTTGCTTTTATTAAGTGATTTAAGTTGATTCACTACTCCGAGGAAATCTACTTCTAAGTTACTCATGTTGGCGGCTGTTCTTGATTCGATTTTTGGAATATTTACGTCGTCTTCCTTGGTGAAGAAATTTCAGAAGGCTGTGTTTAGTAGCTCTGCTTTGGCAGCACTGTCGTCACTAGTATTTCCATTGCTATGGCATAGAGAAAGCGTTGATTGTGTCTTGCCGCTAGCGCACTTTATACATGACAAGGATCTCTTTGGATTTTCTGCCAGGTTTCGAGACCACGTTTCGCTGTGGAAACTGTTATAAGCATCTCGTATTGAAGTCCGCTCTAAATTTCGAGCTTCCGTAAAAGATCGCCAGTCTTGGAGATTTTGCGTTCATTTAAATTAGGTTGGTTTTCGACGGACGTGGTGCCCCTTATTCGTCATTCTCCGATGTATGTCTACCGTTGTTTGTCCTCCGGCAACCAAGAGAAGCACGTCGGTCATGTCTGGACGTATTTGGTAATAACGTCGCCATTGGTCATGGTTTACCGCACGCACGTCGGAAAGACGCAAAGAAAGCCACATTAATCCCTTTCCTGCATGTCAGTGCTTGTATACCCGCTTCGGAGCCGCGCTACGTTGCATATACGATGCAGTAATGCCCCTAAAGGGAAACATGCTGATCTCCCTTTATAGAACGCCTTAGAATCTGTCCTTCGAGTCTTTATAGGTGTCCATACCACGTGAACTCAGATGAAATTGTCGTGGTTTCGACAGCATACATTGCCATTGTCCTCAGGAATTAAAACTTCGCGATAGCTGGATGTCCAGCCTATACATGCGACGCAGCAGTGTTCAAATCGTCCAGAACATGCATTAATTGGAACGTTGTAGCTCTGCCTCTTTGCGTATTTGAGGCGGGCACCCAATCAATCCCGACAGCTGGAACTTTTAACTTCTGTGGAACATGACAGCTCGACGATTTTTTCCCAACTGACGCGACATGAAAACAGAAAGGCTGGTCCCGGCGGAGGTTCGAGTCCTCCCTTGGGCATGGGTGTGTGTGTTTGTCCTTAGGATAATTTAGGTTAAGTAGTGTGTAAGCTTAGGAACTGGTGACCTTAGTAGTTAAGTCCCATAAGATTTCACACACATTTGAACATTTTTTTTTTTTTTTTTTTTTGAAAACAGAGAACATTATATCCAACTCATTTGCTTGTTTCCAGCTGTTCTGAGTCTAGCATCTGTTTTTCCTACATCTAGTTATATGTGGATGTTCTACCTTGGGTCATTCTTGACTGATATTACTGTTACTGTTTTAGTGATTTGTTGGAAATAATATAATAGAACACTAACTGGTCTAACCATTTATTTATGCACAATACGTTAAATTCATTTAAACTGAAGATCAACTGTCGCTCCAATCGTCGACCTTCTTCAGTTCTTCCTGCATTTCACTGCAGTTTGCTGTCATTGAAACTTTTCTATATACTATAGCATCTTTATCAAACAATGATACTGGGCCTCCAACGTTATCTTCTAGTATTTTAGTACTTTAGTGAGTAACAACGGCTCTGCAACACGCCCTTGAAGGACATTTACATTTAGCATAGTGTCAAGTTCCATCCACTTGATTTCCTGCACATTCCTCGTCACATCGGCCGGGCATTGTCCCGCTGAGAAATGGCATGTGGAGTTGCCTAGAGGAGGGGCAATACGCCAATCTCCAAAATGCGCTTAATGTAGCATTAACTCCTCAAAGTACCATCAACCTAACAACCTGTCATCACATGTTACGTACACAATTGGTACCGCTCTTATCCTTGTGCTAGCTTACATTTCTGAAGATGGAAATAATTCCGAAACGCGTCGTGCATACTTTGTGATCAACATATTCATTCTTCATCTGCTGTATGCCATTTTACGCGACCTAGCCATCTTAACTACAGATCTACGCATATCTGCATAAACATAATGTCTGCAGTGATTTCATTAAAACTTAAAGAAGTATGTTAATAATTTATTCTGCATTTTATTTTAGTCCTTCTAGAAACATGGAACATAGTTTATTGTTAACTGATACTTCCTTTATAGTTTACTAGCTGACAAACTCGGCATTGCCCGGGTATTCATTTTGCCAATTTCCTGTTATAACCGAAACCTCATATGTACTCCTGCAGTAGACTCGGTTTCTGTACGCTGGCTGCAGATGCATCGCATTTCTACAACTCGACTTTGTAAACGGCTCTACGGCGGCAAATCTTCATAGCTCTACGGATGGCTATTGTTTTGGCCTACAGCAGTTTGCGCTTGGAAGCTCTGAAAAGCGCTGCCGGGTGTCAGGGGTTTTCTTAAGCTGACTCGACTGTACGGCTGTCTTCGTAGTAAAGAATAAAAATATTAAAACTTCATGCATGATGCAGCATTTCTCACATATCTTTGTTTTTACGTCATCTCTCTTGAAATATGTGTCGTACAATGATATATACGTGTAGGTAAATTCAGCAGTATTTGTAGAGACTGCCTGCGAAGTATGCTGCGAATAGAGTTGGTAGCAAAGGAGTAATAAATTTAAACATCACGCACAATGCGGCAGTCGGCAGTTCTTCACGCATCTCAGTGCTTATACGTCATCACTCCTGAACTACGTGTGGTACCATGATAGACTTCTGTAGGTGCCTTAAGCTGCTTATGTGGATACTGTCTCCGAAATTTATTGCGAGTAGAATTAGTAGCACAGATGCAATAAATTAAAACCTGATGCATGATGTGGAAACTTTTTGCGTATCTCATTGTTTATGACGTCATACTTCCTGAACTATGATAGAAAGGCGGCTCTTAACCGCGACAGCGATTGTTGCCTGACACTAAGGGATATATGTACTACATTTTGGTTGAAGTCGGTCCAGTGGTTTAGGAGGAGACGCGGAAAACCCACCCACCCACACCCACACCCCCCCCCCCCCCCCACACACACACACACACACACACACACACGCATTGATATAATATGTACAGCATTTCGTGCGTTATTTACTACTTTATGTAATTTATTGTCCATTATATTACGTACATTATTCACAAAATATTCATGTCAGTGTTCGATGCTCTGTTATAAAAATCGTTCAACATTATCAAACATGTCGTTATCGCATCCATCTTTAGTGAGGTAAGTTCTGTTACCGTTAAGGAAAAGTTAAAAATCGTTAGACAATGCATTTAAAAATGCCATCTTAAATCGAATGTTAATGACAAGAAAACTGTGCACTCTCGCATTTCAATGGAAAATATGAACTTACAGTCAACACTCGACTCGCGAGTTTTTGTTGTGCATAATCTTTTCGTGCTTCCCTTCGCCCTGAGTCTACAGGAACATATGAACTTCATACTGGGAGACGGGCTAGCAGTCAGAAGAAAGTGTAGGATTTGTACACTTACATGGCGCTGTTCATCTCATAGCTTTTCTCCACCTACGCACATCATTATATTCCCTGTCAATAGCATATGAAACAGTCACTGACAGATACTGTTGTGTAATGTGTCCATGACAGCGAAATAGCGAAATGGTTTATGTCCCTCACGCTGGTGGGGCGGTCTGGCTGTCTTCACATTTAGCAAACATTAAGTTAATAGCCTGGAGGCGCTGGCCACAGATCATGTCAGCACGATACTTTCAGAACGAAACTGAATGGTGACGGGAGAACCTTATTTATGAAAGGCTACCGCTTTTGAAAGAAGAAGAGTTACTTAAATTACGGTTGGTTATTGGTTGGTTGGGGGGGGGGGGGGAGGGGGGGACAGACAGCGAGGTCATCGCTCCCATCGGATTAGGAAAGGATGGGGAAGGAAGTCGGCCGTGCCCTTTCAAAGGAGCAATCCAGGCATTTGCATGAAGCGATTAAGGGAAATCTCGGAAAACCTAAATGAGGATGGCCGGACGCGGGTTTCGATGGTCATCCTCCCGAATGCGGATTCAGTGTGCGTTATGGTTATTTTGTCTGCTTATTCATCTGGGCGCAATAGCTACATTGCCAATCGAGCGAAAAGTACTGAACTTACCTATTGTATGTGTCACTTTACTAAAGCTGTTTATTACGATGCTGAGGTGGCTGTGATTATGTCTACTTGACAACATTTTGAAGTTTTATTAGTTTATGTAATACCTAAACATATTTTTAAGGTATAAGCTCTAGTGGCTGTGATTGCCCACCAGCATTTTTTATCATTTCGTCAGTTATCAGAGAGCTTATGCATGCGTGTACGAGGGGGTAGCTCATTAGCAGTTGGTGGTGTTCAATGCTCCATGCTCCATCATAATGATCTGTCCTCGTCTGGTAGTGATGTCATTGATTGCTTTAAGCCCACTCCAGCATTTGGCTTGTATCATTCAGAGCAGCATTTCCCTCTTGTAGATGGTGCAGTGTTTCTACAATCTTTCAGAATTGCGGTAGGTTGGTATTGCCGTGCTGACAGCTTCGATTCTAGTTAATAACATGAAAAAATTCTGCAATTCACGTTAGAAACTAATGAAGACCTTACAAAGACTACCAACAATTAACAGAGTTAAATGAATTTGAGCATTACCTCTTTTCACTGTCCGCCATTACATTCTTGTAAAAGAATATGAGTGCGTTCATGAGACCTAAGTCATTGTCCTTGAATCTCTTCTTGTCATCGAAGCTGCTATTTCTTCTGCTTCAATTGTGGTAGTCGCTGCCCCGAGAACTGCTGCCGGCTTATCCATAAATACACACACACACACACACACACACACACACAAAAGAGCAAATTAAAACTGTGTGCTGGACCGAGACTCGAACTCGGGAGCTTTGGCTTTCGTGGGCAAGTGCTGGTGCTTAATTTGCCAGGAAGTTTCATATCATCGCACACTCCGCTGCAGAGTGAAAATCTCATTCTGGAAACATCCCCCAGGCTGTGGCTAAGCCATGTCTCCGCAATATCCTTTCTTCCAGGAGTGCTAGTTCTGCAAGGTATGCAGAAGAGCTTCTGTGAAGTTTGGAAGGTAGGAGAGGAGGTACTGGTAGAACTGAAGCTGTGAGGACGGGTTGAGAGTCGTGTTTGGGTAGCTGAGATGGTAGAGCACTTGCCCGCGAAAGGCAGAGGTCCCAAGTTCGAGTCTCGGCCCGGCACACAGTTTCAGTTTGACAGGAAGTTTCATATCATCGCACACTCTGCTGCAGAGTGAAAATCTCATTCTGGAAACATCCCCCAGGCTATGGCTAAGCCATGTCTCCGCAATATCCTTTCTTCCAGGAGTGCTAGTTCTGCAAGGTATGCAGAAGAGCTTCTGTGAAGTTTGGAAGGTAGGAGACGAGGTACTGGTAGAATTGAAGCTGTGAGGACGGGTCGTGAGTCGTGCTTGGGTAGCAGAGATGGTAGAGCACTTGCCCGCGATAGGCAAAGGTCTCGAATTCGAGTCTCGGTCTGGCATACAGTTTTGATTTGCCAGGAAGTTTCAGTTTAGATGTTGTCGTCATAATGCGTTCTTATGAAACATAATGGCGAACATTTGGACGATGTCTCTGTCATGCTGGCGTATGTGTCCAGGATCATATCACAAACAAATCAATGTCTTCTAACCTGCATGGCATGGCACAGGACTACTGTGCACTTTGCATTGCACCTTCCACGTAATTAAACAACTGTTTTTTTAACCTTTATTCTCTACCAGTTTGGTCTCTCAGACTGGTAGAGAAAAAAGGTGATGATTAAAAATGCAGGTCTTTAATTATCTGATGGCTGTAGAAAGTCGCCTCCCAAAACTATTAATTCAGCATAATTGTTGACCACCACCATAGCACACAAGTGGGCTAGATTCGATTTCTTGAACAGAATATGTGCTTATAGATGTAAATGGTGTGGATTTGTGGAGCTCCTGTAGGCTAGTCATTAACAGCAGTATTTTTCCATTATCATATACATTTATTGGACTGTACCTCATTAGCAAAAGGTGCGTGTAATATCTGAGATTATGGGCTATAGCAGTGACTACTAACGTGACGCGAATTTTGTCTTCATTATTATGTACATTATTATGTAGGTAATTGTCTTATCCAAGGTTTCCACAACCATTTATTGTTGCTGTCAGCTTCCTCCACTATAATCAGACTTATATACAAGCATTTGGTATATTGTTTAAATAATAATAAGCGCAACTGTCACATTGTGAAGTATTTCCGCCAGCCTTGGTGGCCGAGCGGTTCTAGGAGCTACAGTCTGGAACCGCGCGACCGCTACGGTCGCATATTCGAATCCTGCCTCGGGCATGGATGTGTGTGATGTCCTTAGGTTAGTTAGGTTTAAGTAGTTCTAAGTTCTAGGGGACTAATGACCTCAGTCCCACAGTGATCAGAGCCATTTTTGTAGTATTTCTAGCAAGGCAGCCAATGCTTGTTGAATGAGTTTGTGAAATGAATCGTTTACGTAAAATGAAACCCTACCACTCGGTCTGGACAGTTGTTTAAAGTGAGAACCCTGAACCTTAACAATGAGAAATAAATATCACCAGCGTATCCCAATTCGCACAGCTATCTGACCCTCATGACACTGAGGAAGATGCATTGGCATGACCGATTCTTGAAAGCCGCGGAAAAAAGGTAAAAGTTAACAAAACCAACGTGCAGGGGCTGGAACTCAGAACTGTCCATCTAGACAGTCATTTTAACTTATAACAAATGGACTAGTTCTGTCATCCTGAATTGGATGTAGCTGAGGGACATGAGTGCCGGTAATTAGGAGGTGACCCTGAATTGCACCACAACTCCCCTTCGTTCTCTTTAGGGGAAAGGTCCAGAAAAGTTATTGTACACGAACATGATGTATGAAATATCTCTGTATAGCAAAAATGACTCTCAAGAAATCAAAAACACACTTAATTTTTTGTTACGCTTTTTGTACACCTTGTATGTCTAATTTTGTCAGTGTGTTGGCTCCGAGTACCAGATTACAACGGTGTAAAAATGCTCTTAAAAGAACAATATGAAAGGAACCACCACTTACGGTCTAAATATAACCTCTCTTGACACTTTTGGGCGTGTGAGATGCTTTAGTGGGAGGCAGACTGCAGCTTTCTGGACGAAACGCAGCTTAGCAGCGCAGAAGACGAGTGGAAGGGGAGGAGGGGGAGGGGGGATGGGAGGCGGTGCTCAGCAGCCCAGGGCTCGTTTTCAAGGCAGCTTCCGGCCCCGCGCGGCCGCCTTTGTTGCGCGCAATTACGCTGAAACGTCCGCCAGGAGAGCCGGCCGGCAAGGTCGCCGCGTGACGTCAGAGGGCCGCAGCAGCAGCTGCCGCCGCTTGCAGTCTTACAAATCTTCTCTGCCACGCTTCTCCTGGGACAACAACGTTCCAGTTGACTCAGTTCGTACACACACTGAAGCGCCAAAGAAACTGGTATTGCATGCGTATTCAAATACAGAGACTTGTAAGCAGGCAGAATACGGAGCTACGGTCGGCAACGCCTATATAAGACAACAAGTGTCTGGCGCAGTTGTTAGATCGGTTATGCTGCTACAATGGCAGATTATCAAGATTTCGGTGAGTTTGAACGAGGTGTTACAGTCGGCGCACGAGAGAAGGGACACAGCGTCTCCGAGGTGTCCGCCTGCTTCGCCGGCTGGTTACGTGCTTGCCTCCCATGCAGCGGGCCCGGGTTCGATTCCAGGCCGGGTTGGAGATTTTCTCCGCTGGTGGACTGGGTGTTGTGTTGTCCTCATCATCATTTCATTCTCATTATCGGCCGCAAATCACCCAATGTGGCGTTGACTGAAATAAGACTTGCACTTGGCGGCCGAACTCGAATGGGGCCTCTCGGTCAACAATGCCATACGATCATTTCATCTCCAAGTTGGCGATGAAGTGGAGATTTTCCCGTACTATCATTTCACGAGTGTACCGTGAATATCAGGAATCCGGTACATCAAATCTCCGACATCGCTGCGGCTGGAAAAAGATCCTGGAAGAACAGGACAAACGACGACTGAAGATACTCGTTCAACGTCACAGAAGTGCAACCCTTCCGCAAATTGCTGCAGATGTCAATGCTGGGCCATCAACAAGTGTCAGCGTGCGAACCATTCAACGAAATATCATGCACTTTCGGCGCCAAAGGTCCATTCGTTTACCCTTGATGACTGCATGACACAAAGCTGTACGCCTCGTCTGGGGCCGTCAGCGTCGACATTGGACTGTTGATGACTGGAAACATGTTGCCTGGTCGGACGAGTCTCGTTTCAAATTTTATTGAGCGGATGGACGTGTACGGGTATGAAGACAACTCAATGAACCCATGGGCCCTGCATGTCAGCAGGGGACTGTTCAAGCTGGTGCAGGCTCTGTAATGGCGTGGGGCGTGTGCAGTTTGAGTGGTATGGGGTCCCTGATACATTTAGATACGACTCTGACAGGTGACAGGAACGTAAGTATCCTAAATGATCACCTGCATCCATTCAAGTCCATTGTGCATCCCGACGGACTTGGGCAATTCCAGCACGACAATGAGACACCCCACACGTCCAGATTTGCTACAGAGTGGCTCCAGGAACAGTCTTCTGAGTTCAAATAGCTGGTCACCAAACTCCCCAGACGTGTACATTATTGAGCAGATCTCGGATGCCTTGCATCGTGTTGTTCGGAAGAGATCTCCACCCCGTCGCACTCTCACGGATTTATCGACAGCCCTGCAGGATTTATCGTGTCAATTCGCTCCATCACTACTTCAGACATTAGTCGAGTCCATGCCACATCGTGTTGCGGCATTTCTGCGTGCTCGCGGGGGCCTCCACGATATTAGGTATATGTTCCAGTTTCTTTGACTCTTTACTGTATCTTTGCTAGTCAGTGTACCTTGTCCTTCAATTTTCTGTTCATTGGAAGTCATTCCCTTCTCTGCTCCACTCGCAAATACAGCGAGGGTAAAAATCTTTGCGTGCATGTTTTTGTGTCACTCGTTTTTTCATTACAGTCCTTGAGAGATGAACACTTGTTGTAGTCGAGTCGTTCTGTAGCCTCTCACAAATGCTGATTCAGTCTTCTTCAACGGTACCGTTGAACTTTATTTGTTCTGACTCGATCGTTCGTTCGCTTATGAGCGCTAAAATTTATGCCTGCTTTTTACTCAATACTGAATGTACTGTCCTCTGTTATACAATAGTTGAACTGGATTTTTTATTGCGAACAGCGAGTCTCACAGCACATATTTACATAAAGACAAAACTAACTGGCGTTCACAGTGCAAGAAATTAAATGATAACAGGTACTCGACAACCACTACCAAAATGAGACTGTGCACTGCCCCCCGAAAAAAACTAAACCACTGAAATTACGTAGCAACGCATGAAACACTCTGTTCACTGGCCCTCTGAAAATCTGAATTACAAAGAAAATGATCAGAATTTGTGCAAAGGATACGTGAGATGAGAAACGAAAGAACTAACAAAATACACTCCTGGAAATGGAAAAAAGAACACATTGACACCGGTGTGTCAGACCCACCATACTTGCTCCGGACACTGCGAGAGGGCTGTACAAGCAATGATCACACGCACGGCACAGCGGACACACCAGGAACCGCGGTGTTGGCCGTCGAATGGCGCTAGCTGCGCAGCATTTGTGCACCGCCGCCGTCAGTGTCAGCCAGTTTGCCGTGGCATACGGAGCTCCATCGCAGTCTTTAACACTGGTAGCATGCCGCGACAGCATGGACGTGAACCGTATGTGCAGTTGACGGACTTTGAGCGAGGGCGTATAGTGGGCATGCGGGAGGCCTGGTGGACGTACCGCCGAATTGCTCAACACGTGGGGCGTGAGGTCTCCACAGTACATCGATGTTGTCGCCAGTGGTCGGCGGAAGGTGCACGTGCCCGTCGACCTGGGACCGGACCGCAGCGACGCACGGATGCACGCCAAGACCGTAGAATCCTACGCAGTGCCGTAGGGGACCGCACCGCCACTTCCCAGCAAATTAGGGACACTGTTGCTCCTGGAGTATCGGCGAGGACCATTTGCAACCGTCTCCATGAAGCTGGCCTACGGTCCCGCACACCGTTAGGCCGTCTTCCGCTCACGCCCCAACATCGTGCAGCCCGCCTCCAGTGGTGTCGCGACAGGCGTGAATGGAGGGACGAATGGAGACGTGTCGTCTTCAGCGATGAGAGTCGCTTCTGCCTTGGTGCCAATGATGGTCGTATGCGTGTTTGGCGCCGTGCAGGTGAGCGCCACAATCAGGACTGCATACGACCGAGGCACACAGGGCCAACACCCGGCATCATGGTGTGGGGAGCAATCTCCTACACTGGCCGTACACCACTGGTGATCGTCGAGGGGACACTGAATAGTGCACGGTACATCCAAACCGTCATCGAACCCATCGTTCTACCATTCCTAGACCGGCAAGGGAACTTGCTGTTCCAACAGGACAATGCACGTCCGCATGTATCCCGTGCCACCCAACGTGCTCTAGAAGGTGTAAGTCAACTACCCTGGCCAGCAAGATCTCCGGATCTGTCCCCCATTGAGCATGTTTGGGACTGGATGAAGCGTCGTCTCACGCGGTCTGCACGTCCAGCACGAACGCTGGTCCAACTGAGGCGCCAGGTGGAAATGGCATGGCAAGCCGTTCCACAGGACTACGTCCAGCATATCTACGATCGTCTCCATGGGAGAATAGCAGCCTGCATTGCTGCGAAAGGTGAATATACACTGTCCTAGTGCCGACATTGTGCATGCTCTTTTGCCTGAGTCTATGTGCCTGTGGTTCTGTCAGTGTGATCATGTGATGTATCTGACCCCAGGAATGTGTCAATAAAGTTTCCCCTTCCTGGGACAATGAATTCACGGTGTTCTTATTTCAATTTCCAGGAGTGTATGAAAAGAATATCAACTAAAAAAAACGGCATAATCAGCATAACAGCACGGCATGAAGAAATCGCGCCAGCTACAATATGCTAAAGTAAAACTAAACTATTGGGAGAAAAGCTGGAATGATTTTCTCAGAATACAAAAAACTTCGTCCTTGAAATGAAAATAATAATCCGTTGATCATAATGACGATGTTCTATTTTAAACTCTTATTTCACAAGAACAAAAAACTCACACAAGTCTTATAAGGCAATGCTTTTACAACTATGGAAATTGAAGTAATTGAACTGAAATTACCTAAGCTGAGGTGGGTAGGGGCCTGTTCTGTTGCAAAAATTGCTAACGTTAACAGTACCAGCTAGCATAAATTATTACCTTAAAAACATATCCATAGAAAAAATTCATTTTCTCTGTTACACAAATGCTGCGTCTGTAATAAATAATTAAATAATACCTAACAATTTTCTTCAGAAAATTCCTCGTCCAATATGCACTATGCTTGAAGTTCTGCCAGCTAACTCCATGTCCAACATTCGGCAACTCTCTGCTCTACAGCTGATACACAAGTCTAGAGACACTACTGTCAAAGTCGTAACTCGACTATTCCACAAGATGTCAGACGCGAATACTTCGCTCTCGTAACATGATATTTCCTCTCTTTCTGAAACTATCCGCAAATAAATGTCCAGTCCATGTATGCACAGCCAATATTTAACTAATGACTGTGCATGCCGCAGTTTAGTCATCACGTTGTCGCTACTGGTTTTATATGCGCTCTAGCTAAAGTGCCCTCTGCTGGCATTAGTCTCTTGTATAAATACCAGACGCAATCTGAGTATTACCAGCACGTACCATGTACTCACATGTTTAACTTGACGATGATTTACATCAGAATATTTTAATCGTATGTATGGCTGCTATACGTGGCTATAAAGGTTTTATAGTTTTATATTTTATGTATCACTAAGACTTGTTGGATTTAGCGTTAACTTATTCAACCTGTCGCTTACACAATATTTATCTCTGTAACAGATCTGAGGATGTCGGTATGCCGAAGCCGGTAATAAAGTGTAAGAAATCTGTGTGATCAAGACGGACTTGTGAAAATGAAGTGCCAAATATGATTTCGGACTCATTTACAGACTTTATGTCTTCAGTTAACAAGTAGAACAAACTAGGACGTAGAGGGGGATGGGCCTAATTGTGAACGCCAGCTTATGATATGAGAGCACTGTAGAAATTTTCAGACGTGGATGAATTTAGACAGAATACTGATGGCATAAGATCGGTCTGACTATTGAATAAGGTAACTATCGAACAAGTTTTATTTTAAGGAAGTGATGAACATTGCGAACTAATGTATATATGGTTCTCGGGCGAGACGTCGGATGTCATAGTGAAAACTCCACAATATTTCATCAGCGCAACTGGCCGACATCTTCAGGTGCGACGAACACACTGCTAAGGCATGACTAGAGCCCCCTATTTATGCCAGTCTTAGGCAGGAAGCGCGCATGCGTGGAGGTGCCAAATTCGATGGCCAATAGCGACGATATCAACCGATAGCTGGAAGGACAGCAACGCCACCAGCAAGACGAAGGTCAGCAGTGTGTTCTCCGCACCTGAAAATGTCGGCCAGTTGCGGTGTTGAAATATTGTGGAGTTTTCACTATGACATCCGACGTCTCGCCCGAGAACCATATATACAACATGTCCGTCGGGAAAGCCTCAAGCAACACATTGCGAAATAATGTTGCGGAGTTAGTGGTAATACTGAATCGTAACAATAGGAAAGAGGCAGCTCTGGTATTTAATTTAATCATTTACCAATTAATCAACATCAGGAAAGAAATCGACGTACTGAAGCAGAGTTCTCTGTTCATCTTGAAGGCAATGCGTGTGTACCCATGAGTAGCCGAAGTAGAAGATACAGCCGAACACTGTTTTAACATCAAGACTCGTCAATTTAAATGATCCAGATTAAACTTTGCACGTCGCAGACTGTTTCACTAGTCATATTACATCATACAAAGAGATATAAAAATCCGCCGTGCAAATAAACATTTAAAAGTTAACACCTAATATTTCCAAAACAGTAAAAACACAAGAGCAGATTTATTGTACTTGGCTTTCAGTGCTGGTATTTTAACAGGAAACTAAGGCGCTGCATTCAAGAACTGTACGGCTGGTCCCGGCGGAGGTTTGAGTCCTCCCTTGGGCATGGGTGTGTGTGTTTGTCCTTAGGATAATTTAGATTAAGTAGTGTGTAAGCTTAGGGACTGATGACCTTAGTAGTTAAGTCACGTAAGATTTCACACACATTTTAACAGGAACAGTATAAACTCTAACAACGAAAAGGGTAGTACAAAATGGCAGAAACACGTCCTGAACGAAACCGTAAAAAAATGAGTACGTCAATAAAGTCTAAATTTTAAAAAAAACAGTAGCATATCCATGCGGACGTGATCCTGTTGTGAATTTGGAGACCACTCTTTCGGCTCCTGCGGAGCGTCACCACTGAGTATGGAAGCGGTCACTACGAATGCAACCTCCACTCGTCAACAGCCCCTGACGTTTAGACATTCTATAACGTAAAGTAGGATCTACAGAGCTCGAAACAAATCGTCTAATTCTGTCAAATTATGCAATTTCTTTTTTCAGTCTACATGCCGGCCGGAGTGGCAGAGCGGTTTTAGGCGCTACAGTCTGGAACCGCGCGACCGCTACGGTCGCAGGTTCGAATCCTGCATCGGGCATGGATGTGTGTTTGTCCTTAGGTTAGTTAGGTTTAAGTAGTTCTACGTTCTAGGAGACTGATGACCTCAGCACTTAAGTCCCATAGTACTCGGAGCCATTTGGACCATTTGTCAGTCCACATGTTTGCAATACAGTCAGGTCAACTGTCCTTCACCTGCTGAAGCAAGATATAGGGAAACGGGAAATCTTTAGCTCGTACGGTGCGTAGTTAGCGTATGGGGGACTGAACGTGATAAAACACCGAATGAACAGCCGTATTTTCCGTAACGTGGCCCGCAAAGCTGGCCGTAATGGATGAAGTGTTTACACGGTCCCGGCACCGGCAACAGGAGACTTACAAACGCGCCACCTGGCGGCGATCCAGGCAGGCACCGCCGGCCGGGCTTAACAGCATTAGCCGGCCGTCCGCGGACACGCCGCAATTTGTACGGAATTTGCCAGCAGGCGCCCGAGGCAGTGCCCCTGACCTTTACTGCGAAACTGGGGCTGCAGCTGCCGCTCAGGCGAGCTCACTGGAAATACAGCCCGAGGCCGTTCCGAGCGGCAATTCGGATAGAGCATTCCCGGGCTGCACCGCAGAGTCACTGCAAGCAGTAATGCAGCGGTCGTTCCCAATCGACAGACGACCTGAGGGTAGCCGAGCCACTGGCATTGTCGATTTCTGTATTTTACATGCCATCTTAAATTCCTTTCCAAGCGCGGAAGAGTACTTTACGTTCATTCCGAAGTCTCGCCAACAACGCGTCATGTCTGGGACTGCGATGTCGTCTTGGAGCCAAGATTCCTATTACGGCGTTGGCCTAAAATTAGCTGCCACCTCGTATGAGCCGCACCATTAAATTTCGAGGAAGAAATAAACAAAAAAATATTTTGCGCGAAAACAAGCCGCACGCAGACTGAGAGGAGAAAAATTACTAAAAATTTGTGTGCACTTACATGTAAGACGTAGATACGTACCGTAAACATTTGTTCTAACATTTTATACAACACATTGGCAACATGATGTCTCTTGTTTATTCTTATCACTACCAGTACCCATATTCACTTTGTAAGATGGCAAGAACTATGCCCCTTACATGAAGTCATTAACGATCACCTAATTCACGTTGAACAAGGCACAATGCATCTTGTAGAGGGTATAGTTTGGACGTATTGGAATAATTAATGTTGGGTGATGGTTTTAAAGTAATTCACACGACATGAAAAATTTGTGGAAACGCATCGATTTACTGGAGGCTAGTTTATCCCAGGGAAGTATTCGAGTTGGCCGTGGCCGGCTGGGGAGCGCCGATGGGAAGCGACAATAGGCAGCTTAGGGCAGCTCAAGCTCTGAGAAAGCGGTAACGGGGTGTGGCCTCCAGCTGCCTTAAGATGAGTAACAGTGAGGGGGTGGTTGACCCCATGCTGGTGTACCGGGAAGCAGATGGAGAACTTGTACGCCTGTTGATAAATGTCCGTCGTCCTGTTTTCAGTGAAACATGCCAGTAAGCTGCGCAAAGCTATAGTAGATCGGTCAACAGAGGCCAAATTATGCGTGTTCGTGACTGTAGCAACTTCACGCTGAATTCACGGTCCGCAGAGTCTGAAGTAAATCAGGTGAAGAGCGACAGAATGAAATACGCTGGCCTCCGATGGGAACAGAGGACCGAGGAATTTGAAGTACTCTCTTGGGAGTCAGAATTCCGGAAAAATTGGTGTTTGTGCAGACACTAACCTTGATGGGTGGCCTGGGAGGAGCTAAATAGCAGAAGTTGAGAGGAAGGGAAATTTTGTGGGAATTTGTTCACTTCCCAGAGCAGGCATTGGTCGGCTCTGGGAAGCGACGCATAAAATAACGCGACTTGCGCTGCAATTGGCGTAAGTGATTTTGCTGGAGGGGAAACCGAGGCGAAGAGCGGACTGGGAGAAGTCCCAGTAGTGGTCTTCCGTTCCCAGTGCGGATGTGGCGTTCTTTACTCAGCTTGGCTGAGAAAGAGTGAGCATCTCTGCGGTTTAGGACTTAGCAAATGGAACGATTGAGCTTGGAGATAGGAAGGTTTGGTTCAGCTATGTACTGAGCAAGATAGCTAAGAGCGAATAGACGAGCGCAGCCTTGCAGCACCATGAGGTCAGCTGACGTCTGCACTACGACGCCGCTCCGCCACGCTGTATTCGGAGATATTGCGCCCGCTCTGGCCACAGATTAATTTGTTGGATCACATCGACAAAGTTTCCACGAGGGTTTCATGGGCTGTGTATTGTAGAATTCTTCTCACACTTCGCATTACGCCTAGGTCAGTCGATAGGAATTACTTTAGAGTTATTGCGCTTTACTCCACGCAAAAGTAATTTATTACCACTGCCTGGTAGGAGAGTCATGTAATGTGATGATTGAAGGTCGGGAGTTAGAATAAATTTCTGCTAATCGACTGCATCTGTTTTCAATCAAGTAGTTGAAATCACAAGTCATTTTCTTAATTAATTTTTGTTCAACATTTGCATCTGGTGTTCAATAGCTGAATATAACATCAATGTGCACCCCTTTTTAATTAAAAGTGATCAATTCTGAATCAATTAATGTCAACACTGCCACCGCAGTTCAATCAGAAGTCACAGGGCCTTATTACTTTCCTTGCGTTATCCGATATTGCGCCAGTTTTGCACTCTCTGTTGATCTGTTAGTCAATTAGCTGGGGTGAACACACGCCAAAACCAGATAAGTGATGGGTCGGGTGTTGGAACTTCATTACTGTGTCGCGTCCTGGCACGGACGTTGCCTTTCACTAATCTGAAGTCGGCGTTACTTGCGTGGCGGAGTTAGGGCGTTGGCGACATCGGGATGCTTGTGAAGTAAGATTCACACTACATAACCTTTATAACGGAGATGAGAGGCTGACAGAACCTCCCTCTCCTTCTTAGCTCGTGCTCTTGGGCAGCATCTGGTGGAACAGACTTACGGGTTACTTAGGCGGCGGTGTCCTCTGAGGAACGGATATTTAAGGAATAGCCTAAGCAGTAGGGCGAAGAATCGCCTGGGCAAAGAATCACGAGTGCGGTGTGGGCACTTCGGCTGCCCGCGGCTTGTTGATATCGGCAGTGGACCTGTGGCCGTGACGGAAGAGCAGTGGGTGTTGGCCTCCATTCGCTAACACGGTGTTGGGCAGAGCTTCGTGAGGAAGTCGATACTGGAGCGACTTCAATGCCGACTAACGGACTGTAACGGTGAGCAGTTTCTTGGTTCAACTCCAGCTTCACCATTCTGCTTGTGTGGGTATGAAGTTCTGTAGTCGTTGTCTGTTTACTGGTAACTGCTGCGCGCCCGTTCTGTCTCATTCCGCCCACGTTCTGTACTGGCGATAAACATCGATATTTTATGGATTATCATTATTATTATTATTGTTACTGGTAGAACACCTGCAAGGATAGTCATTCTGGCTAGCAGTCAGTTGCAATCCTGCAGGAGCGATTCGCATCTCTGTGTTATTTGTTGAAGAAATGATTCGATTTCCTTTTCTTTTTGTTTGTTTGTCCTGTACTATGCTAGTTATTATAAGATTCAGCTGATATTGTAATTGGGTTGTATTATGGTTAATGGAAACTAAAATGTAGACTTTCACGGCCGGAAATATCACGTCCATTATAATTATCCGGGCTGTTATGCCGTGGTCGGTTGATGAATTCTGTGTCAGTTCACAACGTTTCGTCTCAGACTGCGGCAGACATCTTCAAGGGGGTCCGTAGCTCGATGGAAGGTCCAACACACCCACTGGCTCGCTACTGACTGCCGCTAAATTCCGTGACGTCACGTGTTTTGAAAACGTCAGTGCAATTGGCTGCTGTCCGTCGGCGTCGATCGCCGTTGCCATCACCCAGTAGTGGACAGGTGGTACACATCTTCTTTAACACCGGCATCCATATACCGTTTAATTTCACGCCCTCCTCCTTTCGATTGAAATTATTAGGGTGTTTAGCGATTTCGATTGCCTCCCTGTAGAGCCTTTCGTAATATCCGCTTGTGGCCGCTAGTACTTGCGTCTCCTCGAAACGAATATTGTGGTTCCCTGGCTGGAAAGCGTGCTCCGCAACAGCTGTTCGTTCCGTTTCTCCTCTTCTACAGTTTCCCTTGTGCTCTTCCAAACATTGAGAAACAGTTCTTTTAGTGGTACCCACATAAACATCTCCGCAGCTGCATGGGACCCTATACACTCCAGCTTTTTCCAATGGTTTGCGAGCGTCCTTGGCAGGCTTAAGGTATTCCTCTTTCTTCCTGGTGGGCTTGTAAGTTACGGTAATATTCCGCTTCGTCAAGATCCTCCCTATTCTTTCCGTTACATTTTTTAACAAACGGCTGGAAAACCTTAGATTTTGCAGTAGCCTGTACGTCACTATGATTTCTGCGTGGCTTCCTCAACGCACGTTTTATTTCCGCGGACGAATATCCGTTCTTCATTAGTGCATTGTGGAGATGTTCCATCTCAGCGTCGAGTAACTCAGGTTCACAAATATTTCTAGCTCTGTACGCAAACGTCTTGATAACACCCCGCTTCTGTTGTGGGTGGTGGTTCGAATCCCGGTGCAAATAACGGTCCGTGTGCGTGGGTTTGCGGTATACTGAATTGGGAATTGACACAGAATTCATCAACCGACCACGGCATAACAGCCCGGATAGTTATAATGTTAATGGAAACTACGGAGTCGTTGCTAGAAAATTAGCCTAATGTATTGAGCTCAACAAATACGGCTTATATCAGCACGTAATTAGTTCATGCGCAGAAGGTATCGTAAAACTATTGCGTGATTGTTAGTGGGTCTTAGCAGTGCTGTCCAACACGAGCATATTCAATAAGCTTACTTTAGCGAAATAATAATATTTGTGGCACACTAATTAAACTATCAGTCACTTGAACTGTGCCGGCCAGGGTGGCCGAGCGGTTCTATGCGCTCCAGTCTGGAACCGCGCGACCGCTACGGTCGCAAGTTCGAATCCTGCCTCGGGCATGGATGTGTGTTATGTCCTTAGGTTAGTTAGGTTTAACTAGTTCTAAGTTCTAGGGGACTGATGACCTCAGAAGTTAAGTCCCGTAGTGCTCAGAGCCATTTTTGAACTTGAACTGTTTACCGTATTAGAATTTCTAGTCAGGTCATAAATTTCAAGTTCCATTTATCAAATATTTTCAGAACTTTGTAAAGTCTCGCCTTGCCCAACTGCCCACTTATGCTGTGTTGTGCGTCAGTAAAGCTGCCTTAGAACATACGTAAGATGCTTCTTTAATAGTAAGACTGCATTTTCAATATCTTGGAGTATGATGTATTTAATGTCATGTATGGTTACGTACTAACTTGGCGGTGGGTCGTGATTAGAAATTGTTCTGTCCAAAAGAGCGTTAACCGAAAGACAGCAGATTTTTAAACAGTTGCTGGAATAATATTTGGAGCCGTTGCTGTTTTCGGTCAGACTAAAACTGTTGCCTTCTTTCATTGAAAATTTGTAAATGAGTATTAATTTCAGTTACTAGAATACTGTTTTAAGATTAGTTTTCTTTTTATTGCTTGTCTTATTTTCTAGTCTTAGGTTGTTCTGGTAGGTTCTTTCTGCGTTTACTGTCTTGGTAAAGGTCTTCAATACAGTTTCATTTGGTATGTGCAAAGGGACATCATTCAAAATATAAAGGGTGTTACTTATTAAGAAATTTTCGTATCTGTCTGCCGTTAGTAAACATTTGTAGTATTTCGACCACAGACTTTTTTTTGTAAGAATACAAGCAACACACGTTTAAGCTACTCTGGCCCAAACCTTATACATACACATATTAGTCATTCAGTGTAATTTTAAAATAAATGTATTTAATAGTGAATATTTCTTAGTCGAGTTTATTGCAGGTGTAATGGTCTTACGTTTTTATGTGAGCGAGAATTACTTTTGTTAAAGTCTGTTGGTCCATCATGGGCACGGGACATCGGCTGGTTAAGTAACTGCCAATGTCAATGAAATTTACCAGCAGCCTCGTGTCTTAAGATGTTGATGGCTAGCAGTTTCAGCAATTAAATCGTTACACTAGTGCTTTATTGGAAGCATGTCATCTTGAGATTTTTGGCACTATACGAAATTTTCGTTTATTTGGAGAGATGCATATGGGGCCTGAATATGACATAGTGGAATGCCGAAACGGATAGCCATCAAAATAAAACAAAATAACATCTTGAGACACACAGCTGTTGGTGAATTTCGTTGACATTGACAGTTACTTTTATTAAAAACTTTTTTTAAGTATCTTTTTTGATGGTGTCCGTATTGCACACCGGGACTAAAAATTGTTAAATAAACGTTATTTCATGAGATTTTCTGTAATTTTCACTGAGTTCAGCTGAAAGCCACTTCCCATCCGCTCCCCGCCGTTTAACTTTTGGATGGATTGGGCCTTAACCCTACAATCTGTGCCCATTTTGATAACGCAGAAATGTCAGCATTGACATTCTCGGCAAATGTCCTTAAGTTGATTGCTGACTTTAACTGGATGTCATCTTCATATACATATATTTTCAGTGATACCCTGACATGAGGTGGGTACTGGACGCACAGTACTGACCCGAAAAAAAGCCGCACTTTTTGTCCAAATTTCACCTTCGAAACGTTAGGGTGCGGCTTATATCCACTGCTTTGTCCTTTTTTGAAACAATTACTGTACAAAAATTAAGTTTATTTGCAACAATACAGCTAGGGTCTGTAGCTGAAACTGCGATAACGTATTTCATTGTGAAGAACGCAAACTTTTACCGCTGTTTTATTGGCGTTAACGTTTTGTAGGTCTACCAATATTGTTTCGTTAGGTTATAATTCAGTTTCAGCTGGATTCTGCTAAGAACTCTTGATTTATGACGACATGAACTACCATTTAGACCGAAAAGCATCATCAAGGCAAGGAATTCAGTGTGGTCACAATGCAAGCCTCAAATTTAGATTTTTCTTTATGCAAAAACAAAAGCAACAGAGAGGCCAGAAGAAAATATGAATTACGACGTTGTGTTGCTTCCGAAAAAAAATGTAGAAGACATTGTCAGTGAGAAAATCCTTCAGGAGACCAAAATATGGCAGGTATCCAAGACCTGAAACTAAGGTTCCTGCCTGTGGACAAGATAAGAGGAAATATGGGATTCCTGTCTCACGAGAAAGGCTTGGAAATCGCGGAAGTCTTAAACGTGTGACAACGAGAATTTCGTACGACTATTGGTTGATGTAGTCGGTTTATGCGGTGAAATGGCCCTGTTCTCCGACGAAGCAATACTCTAACACAGAAAATGCTAGCAGATGTCGACGAGAAAGTTACCCTCTTATGTGATTCTGAAGAGAAAAAGCCCAAAGAAAACTTCATTGTGGGCTTGGTGATTCGCTGCCAAGAGAAGTGCTGGATGATAAAGCAGCTGATGGGTGATTGGTTGTCTACTGTTTGGACTCGCAGACCTGCTTGCTAAGAGAGCCGTGCCAGCCTAAGGGACATCTGACTGCTGAAGTAAAAGACAAACTTGCTGCACCCAAAGACAAATCCTGTCGTATAGCCTGGTGGAATGACTTCAAGACTACAGGTACTAGATGTGGCCACAAACAAACCGTTCAAGGACAATCTCCGAAAAATGTATTCAGACTGGCTCCCGGAAGAAGATCATGTCTTTACGCCATCTGGTAAGATAAAAAGCCACCAGTCACACTTTTGTGCAAGCGGACTCTTGCTTCGTGGTCCTCAATGTCACCAGTGTACATCATCAACGGGTTCAACAAATGCTGCGTACTGAACACTCTGCACGTCAGTTAGGGTGACATACTGTGGGAAAAGAATGAAGAATATCATAGGAGTGAGAACTGCCCTGATCTCAGACAACTTTAAAAATTTTACTAACAGTCAGATCATAAAGAGAGTTATAGGAAGTTGGCGTAAATGTCTTGCTTCACCAGAATACATGACACACAGGAAAACTAACAGAATATTTGGAGAAGATATTGCCACTTTAAACCGGGAGGCCTTTCGGCATTTAGGCAACCACACAGCGCACAGACACTAGAGCAGGCCCCAAAATACTGAGAGGACAAGGTCTGATACGACAGAGGAAATATTCCACTGATGTACATAATATACGACAACATGCTTAATCTAACATTAAGGCAGTTACAAGTAGATGGAATTCTCCCAAAGAGAGAGTCCAACCGGGCAGCACAGCACCACTGCTCGTGATGGAAAACATCTTAGTGGATTAAACCAGACAATACTGAAGTCACACTGGATGGCTATGTGCAACTAGATCAGTTATGACGGATGCAAAAAGGGTCGTTTCAGCATAGAGAAGGTTCGCTTGTCAGTTGCAGTATGGAGCAGTCAGCATACGGAGCGGCGACGGCGCCGTAGCAGCGATGAAGACTTTGTTTCTTCAGCCACGAGAAGCCCGTTGAAAGACGGGAGACACATAACAACTGGGAAATAAGTAGTTATTGTACATTTATTGGAGTAGTATTGAACAGAGAAAGCCTCTTTCTGTCTCGATGAGTAATACTTCAGGACTTTAGTAAATGACAGGACCAAGTTACAAAAATGGTTCAAATGGCTCTGAGCACTATGGGACTGAACTTCTGAGGTCATAAGTCCCCTAGAACTTAGAACTACTTAAACCTAACCAACCTAAGGACATCATACACATCCATGCCCTAGGCAGGATTCAAACCTGCGACCGTAGCGGTCGGGCGGTTCCAGACTGTAGCGCCTAAATCCGCTTGGCGACCCCGGCCGGCACAATCTGAACAGCTACCACTACTAAGGGGTCTTTTACAGCCCGAGGCTGCCCCTTCTGCAAGGCGTTCCACGTGCCATATTTCAGCAGGACAACGCCCGGCCTCATGTGGCGAGAAATGTGCAAGCCTTCTTCGAAGAACGACGGACGGTGCTTTTTGCCCGTTCGCCGGACATGTCACCCATCGACCATATCTGGGTTACTGTCGACGGCAGCTATTTCGTTAAGATCCTCTTACAGCCACAGTTGATGCTTTATGGACGCGCTTACAAACCGCGTGGCGGGTTATTCCACACCAACATATTCAGGCACTCTTTGATTCCATACCACGACTTCTGGTGGTTCTGACTAATTTGTTGAATGTATTTCATTCTGATAACATCTCTCGGTATTACTGTCCTTCACATGGAACGTACACAGTATGTGTAAAGATGACATTCATTGTCGGCAGCATCCTGACAAACCTGTTCACCCGATTCTGTTCCCAATATGCTGCGCGTAACACAATCAATCGCATTCATTTCTCACGGGTCATCGTCTACGTAATGCTTCCTTTCCTACTTTTATGAAGGCTATGCACAAACAAAATGTAACATAGTGAAAGAACAGGTTGCTCTAGTAAGCAACAATACGAACATATGCGGGAAAACGGAGGTATCCTGTTTGAAAGAGGAATTGTTTTCGGCCGTGCCGTGTACTAGTTGCGCTTTCGCAGCTGTGGGGAACTGCTGAAGTTTCACGTGTAACGCTACGGCCTGCGATCGTTTCGACCAGACGCGTCCATCATCGGCAGACTGCCCGCAAACACGCACGTCTGTCGAAGCGGTCGAAATCGGTTTGCGCTCCTCGGGACAATTTACAAGGCCGGTAGCATGCGTCTTCTCTGTTCCGCCCCAGGTTATTCTGACGAAAAATTTGCTGCTTTCGATTCACTGTTTCGAATACTGATCGATGTTGCAGCTTCTGACTCTTTTAGTTTTCTAAAGATAAGAATGATAAATTTAGAACTACACGCAATACTTGTATCCTACTGACTACTATTTCGGACACTCTTTGACGAAGGGAAGAGAGTACAGAGCTGACATTTTCTGTTGACCACAGAACAAAAGAAATATTTCGCTCTTATTCGTCTTCTGTATTACACCAGTAAACCCTTGATTCCTTAAAGAATCGAACTCTCATGTATAAATCTGGTTCAAACTTCTGATTACTTTACAAATGAGTTAACGTGTTAATATCTGACATTAAGCGTGTGGTGTCACCGCCAGACACCACATTTGCTGGGTGGTAGCCTTTAAATCGGCCGCGGTCCGTTAGTATACGTCGGACCCACGTGTCGCCACTGTCAGTGATTGCAGACCGAGCGCCACCACACGGCAGGCCTAGAGAGACGTCCTAGCACTCGCCCCAGTTGTACAGCCGACGTTCATAGCAATGGTTCACTGACAAATTACGCTCTCATTTGCCGAGACGAAGCTAGCATAGCCTTCAGCTACGTCATTTGCTACGACCTAGCAGTGCGCCATTATCAATTGCTATTTATCTTGTGATGCATGTACCATCAGACCGATGTTCACCAATTATGGATTAAAGTTAAGCATTCCACAGCTATGTCCTGTTTTTGCTAGTTCATTTCCGTGTCCTGTTCCAGACCTCACGCCAGCCTGCGTGAGCTTAAACGCGTGCTTTCGGCTTCACCTCGTAGTGGCTTGGCTGTCTTGCCAAGTCACAACAAAGCGTATAAGCGAGAAGGTGTGAAATTATCTTTCAAGTTTGTTGGAAGTCGGTAAGTGCTCTAATTATCAAGTACTTGATGAGTACAGTCTGAGCAATTTGAGATCCGTTTTAAGCAAAAGTTAATTTTTCATGCATCTCGACGTTTGTGACATATCATCACCTCAACTATGTGTCGTACAATCATATAATTTTCCACGTGCGTCCATTGGATATGTCGATAACGTCTGCAAATTATGTTGGGAATAGAGTTAGAAGTAAGGAAGTAATAAATTAAATATTCATAGCTGATGCGGGAGCTTTACTGAATGAACAACGAAAATATAGTAAGCGATAAACTTTTCTCCTTTCATCACTTTGTGGAGGGGAAGGGGGATCACAGCGAGAAAAGGTTTCGGAAGGTTTTAAAATTACGTGTGAACCTTTATTTCAAGTCACTAATCGCTCTCATTCTGAAATACTGGAAAAAAATAATAATCTGCGTAAGTGCACTGCCACAAGACGTACACAGAGTTCCTAACTGTAACACTTGTCTTACTGTGTTAACCCTTTAACATAAGATTATACTTCTTAATGAGTAGATTATGACAGTATTTTAAATTTTTAAATTCTTTCAATAAATACCAGAAATACGAGGTGCGACTATAAAGTAATGAGACTGATGCGCAAAAAAAATGTTTCTTACCATTTTAGTCACGTTTAGTGTTGTCTCCTTCAAAGTAGTTCCCTTCTGATTGCACACACTTTTCCAGCGCTTCTGCCATTTATGGTAGCATTTCTGGAACTCATCTGTAATATCATCCAAGACCCCTGCCACAGCTTTTTGGACATCTTGTGTTGTTTGAAAATGGTGTCCCTTGACCGCCGTTTTGACTCTTGGAAATAGAAAAAATTAGCACGGAGTGATATCTGGTGAATAAGGTGGCTGTGTTAGTACTGAAATTTGTTTTGAGGTTAAAAATTGCTGTACTGACAGAACAGTATGGGATGGCGCAATATCATGATGCAGAATCCAATTATCAGCGATTTTGGTACGGACACGAAGAACTCTTTTACGAGGTCTTTCTAAAATTTCCTTGTAGTAATTTGGTTTACTGTTTGTCCAGGAGGCACTCACTCTTTATGAACAATTCCCTTGTAATCAAAGAAGCACACAAGCATGGCCGACCGGAGTGGCCGTGCGGTTCTAGGCGCTACAGTCTGGAACCGAACGACCGCTACGGTCGCAGGTTCGAATCCTGCCTCGGGCATGGATGTGTGTGATGTCCTTAGGTTAGTTAGGTTTAATTAGTTCTAAGTTCTAGGCGACTGATGACCTCAGAAGTTAAGTCGCATAGTGCTCAGAGCCATTTTGAACACAAGCATGCATTTCACTTTTGACTTTGACATGCGAGCTTTTTTTGGTCTGGGTGATCCCTTTGAGCATCATTGCGAACTTTGGCGTTTTGTCTCTGGATCGTACTGAAAAAACCAACTTTCGTCACCAGTGATAACGCGGCTCGACAATTCTGGATTGATTTCCGTTTGCTCTAACAGATCGGCTGCCACAGTTTTCCGTAGTTCTTGCTGTTGTGGTGTGAGATTTTTGGGGACCATTTTCTCACAAATCTTTCTCATACCAAGATCTTTAGTTAGTATTAGACGAACCGTTTCTCGATTGATGTCCAGTTCTTCTGCAATTATTTTCACGGATAATCTTCGATCAGATCGTACGAGTTCACACACCCTGGCTAAGTTGACATCCGTCTGTGAGGTTGATGGTCGTCCACTGCGGTCTTCTTTTCAACATTCATTCTGCCTTCACTAAATATTTTATGCCAACGAAAAACTTGAGCTCTTGACATAACCTCCTCTACAAACGCCTTTGAAGCTTACCGTAAGTTGTCGTCGCCTTTTCACCCAATTTGACGCTGAAAGAAATGGCATACCTTTGCGCAATATTATGCGGTTCCATTTCCGTGACACAAACACATGTTAACTTATTACAGCACTATTCACGAATGAGCAATTGCATCGATATGCTGCTTGGACTAGAAGCAGCGTATAGACCAAGGTCAAAGGCGCCTACGCAAGCCTCCAGGGTTGCCACATCTTGCAAAGAAAATCAGTCTCATTACTTTATTGTCGCACCTCGTATTAAAAATAAAATTTTTGCCGTTCCTGGAAGGCGTTAGGCAACCTGAACTGAGATCTTGAACCATTAACCAGGATAACCGTTTGATAATGTATGACACGGGGGTTGGACATAAATATGGACACCGGCAGAAATGAATGCTTGAATATAAATGCCGGCCGTGGTGGCCGAGCGGTTCTAGGCATTTCAGTCCGAAACCACGCGACTGCTATGGTCGCAGGTTCGAATCCTGCCTCGGGCATGGATGGTTCAAATAGTTCAAATGGCTCTGAGCACTATGGGACTCAACTTCTGAGGTCATCAGTCCCCTAGAACTTAAATCTACTTAAACCTAACTAACCTAAGGACATCACACACATCCATGCCCGAGGAGGATTCGAACCTGCGACCGTAGCGGTCTCGCGGTTCCAGACTGTAGCGCCTAGAACCGCACGGCTACTCCGGCCGGCGGTCATGGATGTGTGTGATGTCCTTAGGTTAGTTAGGTTTAAGTGGTTCTAAGTTCTAGGGACTAATGACCTCAGATGTTAAGTCCCATAGTGCTCAGAGCCATTTGAACCACTTGAATATAAATGCGGATGCTAGCCAGGTTGAGCTGTTGTATTTGACAGTGATTGGCAACTGTGCAATGTCCTCAATACGTTGGAAGCGTCAGTCGTCGTCATAACGGTGTTATGTGCAGTTATGAGTGCATTATGAACTTGAAGGTGGGAAAATTGTTAGTTTTCGTCAGGAGGCTACTTCCATAAACGACGTAGCTGCAGTGTTTGGTGTGTCAAGAGGCACCGTATCGAAGATTTATACCGCATACAGGGGAAGTGGAGACACATCATTCGCTGTCATAACGCGGACGAAAAGTGTGGGTTGAGAGATCATAACGGACGGTAACTGAAGAGGACTGTGACAAAAATAGGAAGACGACAGCTCCAGAAGTCACTGCAGAACAGAATGTCACACTCGCTAACCATGTTAGCACCAAAACAACGTGAGGGGAGCTCTACAAACAGGAAGTTTCAGGGCGATCTGGAATTCCAAAACCACTCATCAGTGACGCAAATGTCTGTAACCAGAAAACATGACGCCTAGGCTAGGGAACAATGGAAAAATTTCATTTGGTCAGATGAGTCTTGCTTCACACTGTCTTTAACTTCTGGACGAGTTTACGTCCCAAGAATGAACATGGCGGGGATTCGTCGATGATTTGGGTAGCTATACTATGGTATTCTATAAGCACCACGGTTACTCCGTAATGTTGCATCATTGCCAAAGATTATCCGATCATTTTGACTTATCAGCACCATCCCATGATACAATGTTTATTCCCCTGTGGTGATGCTGTGTGCCAAGACGACAGGCGCTGTTCACACACGTACCACCGTCCAAGATTCGTTTTATGAACACGGGGATGAATTATCGCATCTCCCATGGCCACCACGGTCACCATATTGCAATATTATTGAGCGTTTAAGGAAGGGAGACGAAAATTTAATAGTCATGGGTGACTGGAATTCGACGGTAGGAAAAGGAAGAGAAGGAAACGTAGTAGGTGAATATGGATAGGGAGTAAGAAATGAAAGAGGAAGCCGCCTGGTAGAATTTTGCATAGAGCATAACTTAATCGTAGCTAACACTTGGTTCAAGAATCACAAAAGAAGGTTGTATACATGGAAGAAGCCTGGATATACTGCAAGGTCTCAGATAGATTATATAATGGTAAGACAGAGATTTAGGAATCGGGTTTTAAATTGCAAGACATTTCCAGGGGCAGATGTGGACTCTGGCCACAATCTATTGCTTAAGAACTGTAGATTAAAATTGAAGAAACTGCAAAAAGATGGGAATTTAAGGAAATGGGACCTGGATAAACTGACTAAACCAGAGGTTTCAGGGAGAGCATAAGGGAACGATTGACAGGAATGGGGGAAAGAAATATAGTAGAAAAAGAATGGGTATCTTTGAGGGACGAAGTAGTGAAGGCAGCAGAGGATCAAGAAGGTAAAAAGATCAGGGCTAATAGAAATCCTTGGGTACCAGAAGAAATATTGAATTAAATTGATGAAAGGAGAAAATACAAAAAAGCAATAAATGAAGCAGGCAGAAAGGAATACAAACGTTTCAAAAATGAGATCAACAGGAAGTGCAGAATGGCTAAGCAGCGATGGTTAGAGGACAAATGTAAGGATGTAGAGGCATATATCACTACGGGTAAGATAGATACTACCTACAGGAAAATTAAAGAGACCTTTAGAGAAAAGAGAACCACTTGTATGAATTTCAAGAGCTCAGATGGAAACCCAGTTCTAAGCAAAGAGGGAAAGTAGAAAGGTGGAAGGAGTATACAGGGTGTTACTAAAAGGTACGGCCAAACTTTCAGGAAACATTCCTCACACACAAATAAAGAAAAGATGTTAGGTGGACATGTGTCCGGAAACGCTTAATTTCCATGTTAGAGCTCATTTTAGTTTCGTCCACATACGCTCAATGGGGCACGTTATCATGATTTCATACGGGCTACTCTACCTGTGCTGCTAGAACATGTGCCTTTACAAGTACGACACAACATGTGGTTCATGCACGATGGGGCTCCTGCACATTTCAGTCGAAGGGTTCGTACGCTTCTCAACAACAGATTCGGTGACCGATGGATTGGTAGAGGCGGACCAGTTCCATGGCCTCCACGCTCTCCTGATCTCAACCCTCTTGACTTTCATTTATGGGGGCATTTGAAAGCTCGTGTCTACGCAACCCCGGTACCAAATGTAGAGACTCTTCGTGCTCGTATTGTGGACGGCTGTGATGCAATACGCCATTCTCCAGGGCTGCATCAGCGCATCAGAGATTCCATGCGACGGAGGGTGGATGCATGTATCCTCGCTAACGGAGGACATTTTGAACATTTCCCGTAACAAAGTGTTTGAAGTCACGCTGGTACGTTCTGTTGCTGTGTGTTTCCATTCCATGATTAATGTGATTTGAAAAGAAGTAATAAAATGAGCTTTAACATGGAAAGTAAGCGTTTCCGGACACATGTCCACATAACGTATTTTCTTTTTTTGTGAGGATGTTTCCTGAAAGTTTGGCCGTACCTTTTTGTAACACCCTGTATAGAGGGTCTATTCAAGGGCGATGTACTTGAGGACAGTATTATGGAAATGGAAGAGGATGTAGATGAAGAAGATGAAATGGAAGATATGATACTGCGTGAAGAGTTTGACAGAGCACTGAAAGACCTAAGTCTAAACAAGGCCCCGGGAGTAGACAACTACTGACGGCCTTGGGAGAGCCACTCCTGACAAAACTCTAACATCTGGTGAGCAAGATGTATGAGACAGGCGAAATACCCTCAGACTTCAAGAAGAATATAATAATTCCAATCCCAAAGAAAGCAGGTGTTGACAGATGTGGAAATTACCGAACTATCAGTCTAAGAAGTCACAGCTGCAAAATACTAAAAAATGGTTCAAATGGCTCTGAGCACTATGGGACTCAACTGATGAGGTCATTAGTCCCCTAGAACTTTGAACTAGTTAAACCTAACTAACCTAAGAACATCACAAACATCCATGCCCGAGGCAGGATTCGAACCTGCGACCGTAGCGGTCTTGCGGTTCCAGACTACAGCGCCTTTAACCGCACGGCCACTTCGGCCGGCTGCAAAATACTAACGCGAATTCTTTACATACGAATGTAAAAACTGGTAGAAGCCGACCTCGGGGAAGATCAGTTTGGATTCCGTAAAAATATTGGAACGCCTGAGGCAATACTGACCCTACTACTTGTCTTAGAAGATAGATTAAGGAAAGGCAAACCTACGTTTCTAGCATTTGTAGACTTAGAGAAAGCTTTTGACAATGTTGACTGGAATACTCTCTTTCAAATTCTGAAGGTGGAAAGGCTATTTACAATTTGTACAGAAACCAGATGGCAGTTATAAGAATCGAGGGACATGAAAGGGAAGGAGTGGTTGGGAAGGGAGTGAGACAGGGTTGTAGCCTATCCCCGATTTTATTGAATCTGTATATTGAGCAAGGAGTGAAGGAAACAAAAGAAAAATACGGAGTAGGTATTAAAATCCATGGAGAAGAAATAAAAACTTTGATGTTCGCCGATGGCATTGTAATTCTGTCAGAGACAGCAAAGGACCTGGAAGAGCAGTTGAATGGAATGGACAGTGCCTTGAAAGGAGGATATAAGATGAAGATAAACAAAAGAAAAACGAGGTTAATGGAATCGAATTAAGTCGGGCGATGCTGAAGGAATTAGATTAGGAAATGGGGCACTTAAAGTAGTAAAGGAGGCTTGCTATTTGGGAAGCAAAATAACTGATGATGGTCGAAGTAGAGAGTATATAAAATGTAGACTAGAAATGGCAAGGAAATCGTTTCTCAAGAAGAGAAGATTGTTAACATCGAGTACAGATTTAAGTGTTAGGAAGTCGTTTCTGAAAGTATTTGTATGAAGTGTAGCCATGTATGGAAGTGAAACATGGACGATAAATAATTTGGTCAAGAAGAGAATAGAAGCTTACGAAATGTGGTGCTACAGTAGAATGCTGAAGATTAGATGGGTAGATGACATAACTAATGAGGAGGTATTGACTAGAATTGGGGAGAAGAGAAATTTGTGGCACAACTTGACTAGAAGAAGGATCAGTTGGTAGGACATGTTCTGAGGCATCAAGCGATCACCAATATAGTATTGGAGGGCATCGTGGAGGGTAAAAATCGTAGAGGGAGACCAAGAGTTGAATACACTAAGCAGATTCAGAAGGATGTAGGTTGCAGTAGGTATTGGGAGATGAAGAAGCTTGCACAGGATAGAGTAGCATGGAGAGCTGCATCAAGCCTGTGTCTGGACTGAAGACCACAACAACAACAACAAGGAAGAACACGTGACCGCTATCTACCTCCATCATCGTTACCTACACTGAAGTGGCATAAGTTACGGGATACGTCGTAATCTCTTGTCGGACCTCCTTTTGCCGACATAGTGCAGCATCTCGACGTGGCATGAATTCAACAAGTCGTTGAAAGATCCCTGAAGTAATATTGAGCCATCTGCATCCATCACCTTCCATAATTTCGAAAATATTGCCAATGTACGATTTTGTGGACGAACTGACCTCTCGATTATGTCCCATAAATGTTCGATGGGATTTATGTTAGGCGATCTAGGTTGCCAAATCATTCCCTCGAACTGTCCAGAAAAACCAAGTGCCAACAGTTGTGGCCTGGTGACATGGCGCATTATCATCCAAAAAATTCCATCGTTGTTTGATAACATGAAGTCCACCAATGGTTGCAGACAGTGAATGAACGGTTCAGTTTGTCCAGCGGACCCAGTCGATTCCATGTAAACAAAGCCCACACCATTATGGAGCCACCACTGGCTTGCACAACTTGTTGGCAACTTGGGTCAATGACTTCGTGGGGTCTGCGCCACATTCTAACACTACCATCAGCTCTTATCAACTAAAATCGGGATTCATCTGATCAGATCACGGTTTTCCAGTCGTCTAGGGTCCAACCGATTGGTCACGAGCCCAGTAGAGGCCCTGCAGGTGATGTCGTTCTGTTGGCAGTGGCTCTCGTCTCCTGCTGTAGCCCATTAACGCCAAATTTCGCCGCATTGTCCTAACGAATACTTTCGTCGTACATCCCATATTATTTTAAGCAGTGCTGCTTGTCTGTTAGCACTGATTCTACACAAACTCCAACTGATTAATGCAAATGCCCAAAGTAGATAGGACGCCGTCTACATTCTTTATATACCAAAAGATTACGCAACAGGCTTTTGATTTAGAGAAAAGGCCGTGTTACACCCGCTGTACTAGGGAGAAATGTCCACGATGTTGGAAATTGACAGTGGCAAGATGGTGGCTTATCGAGAGTTTTCTTTTTACCATTACGCGATCTTGTTGCTAGCGTTATTCCAGACCATGACTGTAATGGAATCAAAGGTTCTGGGGCGTTATTTCAATGCCATCCAGGATCTCAACAACCCTACGTGACTAACGCCTGAGAGGGCAGCCATAGTGTTCGCTCAGCCATGCAGATTCGTGCAGCCACATCATGTATCTGGAATCACGAAACGGGATCTGCAGCAAGACAAGTATGTACACTGGCAGTGCAATGGTGTGTAGAACACCATAGATTATCTACATCTGCATCTACAGCTACACTCCGCAAGCCATCTTACGGTGTGCGGCGGAGGGTTTTGCGTATCGCAGTCACTTCCCCCCTTTCCTGTCGGGTCCCCCTGACGTAATAGCAGAATGCCATGCTGACAGTGACGCGCCCAGCGATAACAATGCGCACAGCAGTGGTATCACATCAACTTCCATGAGACCCGATTCTGTGTACATCATCTCCGTGGGCGTCTTCAAGTCCAGAAAGTCTGAGGAAAACTAACTTCGCACTTTCGTCATCATACGGGGCCCAGCAGCTAGCCTGATCTCTGGTTTGGATAGGCGGTAATTTGGTCTGTAGACATGACGAGTACTTTTACTTTGTGGTCTACATGACATTATATTTCAACAAGATAACGCCGAACCGGAAGTTGCTCTACTTCTACCTCTATACAGAAAGTGTTTATCTGTTGCTGTGACCAGCAATGCCTTCAGACCCTCACCAACTGAAAACGCCTGGTCTTGGGTTATCATTGCAACAAGGTCACGCAAGCCTGTCCGATGTCCCGCGTGCCTGCCGGTCTCACGCAACTGCGACTCCTGCAGTGTTGGACAGTTTCTAATTCGAAGTGATCCATGGATCACGATTAAACACCTCACTCTTCAACTGGGCGTCTCTGCTGAAAGTGCTGAGACACTCGTCTACCAGTTGGGGTGCTTAAAGGTGTGTGCCAGCTGGGCTTCATGCCGCCTAACAGACCATAAAGAGCAAAGAAGGACCATCTATACGCAATTGATTGCGCGTTGTGAGGCTGATAGTGATAATTTTTCGTCGAACATCGTCACAGCTGATGAATCATGGATTCGTCACTTCTAACTGGAAACAAAGCGACAATCCATGGGGCCGGCCGGAGTGGCCGTGCGGTTCTAGGCACCGCGTGACCGCTACGGTCGCGGGTTCGAATCCTGCCTCGGGCATTGATGTGTGTGATGTCCTTAGGTTAGTTAGGTTTAAGTGGTTCTAAGTTCTAGGGGACTGATGACCACAGCAGTTAAATCCCATAGTGCTCAGAGCCATTTGACAATCCATGGACTGGTGCCACAAAACTCTCCTCCGAAGAAAAAGTTCAAAGTCGAAACCTCTTGTGGTAAAGTCAATGGGACAGTCTTCTGGGACTCTGAATTGGTTATTCTGTAGCCAAAAGAGTTTATGGTGTACTGGAATCCTGAATAAAACCACCCTGCTTTGAGAAAAAAATAAGGAGCATTATTTATTGAAGGCCTCTTGTAGATCTCCAGCCGGTTTAGAGCCATTATTGCTGCTAGAGGTGTGTAAAATTTCACCCTCATGTATACCCCAAATTACATTCAAGTTTAGTCCCATGTTGCTCTAACTATATTAAATACGCGCAACTGGCAGAATTCCCTTTCTTGCTATGTTGGCCATGAGTGCAACAATCTGCATTGTTGAGCAACATAACGAAAAAATGTCAACTGTCATGTGTTGGGGCTCGACACTCTCTTTCGGAAATCAAAGCTGATGCTTCGAGGCTTCACGGGTATAAGACGTGTGGTGAGAGATTTCCTAGGAACACATCCAGGACAGTTTTAATCCACGCCATGGCGTTTAGATTCTGATTATAGATTAGGGAGTTTTACGTAGTATCGAAGTGTTAAAATCAGAGACCATGTGCAGTTATGTATCCATTATTGTATACTGCTGGAAAAATGATTAGTGCGCCCCGAAAGATGACGTCGTTTTTTGTCCAATGACGGCATATTCAGCGTCGTCCGCCAACAGGTAGCGTAGTGTCATAACCAGCAGAGCACTGTCTGTGTCTGCCCTTTAACAGGGAGCGCTCACAGCGAGAAGTGTGGTGCATATGTGCGAAGCAAGCAGGCAGTCTTGCCACGGAGACCCACTCGTGCTTCCTACAGCTAACTGAGCAAGTTTGAAAGAGGTAGAATTGTGGCCTTCGGAGTGCGGGATGGTCATTTCGGAGAAATGCCACACAAGATGGAGGTCTACGTCAGTAGTGCAACGATACTGGTATCAGTGAACACTTGAATAGTCTTCAAACTTTGGACGAGATTCTGGACGTCCACGCAGCAAAGACACCCGCCAGGATCGTCTTATTGCAAGGGGAACAGTGGCAGATCGTACAGCTACCAAAGGACAGATAAGAGGACTTGTGATTCCAGACGTATCAACACGGACTGTTGCGAACCGATATTAGCAGTGGGACTAATGGCCGGTCTTCCAGTCATGCGACAGCACCGACGTACAAGGCTCGACTGGTGCCGTCAGAGGATCACTTGGAAGATAGAATGGCGCACTGTGGTCATCAGCGACGAAAGCAGATTCTGGCTGGACGTAAGTAATGGTCGTTTGCGCATACGACGTACACCTCGTGAACGCTGTTTCGTTGAGAGCATTCGTCGAAGACACGTTGGCTCCAACCCAGGCCTTATGGCCTGGGGTGCCATAATCCACAACTTTCTTTCACCTGTGGTGTTTCTGAAGGGGACGATAACTAGCGCTCGATAAGTTCACAATGTTGTCAGACCCGTTCTTTGCCGTTTTTGCGACAGGAAGGTGAGGTGTTGCTCCAAGGATAATGCTCGCCCATACACCCCTCATGAAACAAACGTGCTCTACAAGACGTGCAGCAACTTCCCTGGTAAGCGTGATCTCTGGACTTGTCTTGAATTAAGCACGTTTGGGATGTGATGCGACGACTCATCAACCAACAACTCTTAAGGAACTACGTGAACATATCGAACAGGAATGGCGTAACATGTCCCAGGACAGTATTCACCATCTACACGATCGACTGGATACCAGAATCAGTGCCTGCATTGTCGCCCGTAGAGGCTACCCTACATAGTAGTATGGGTGTTTCTGCGTGGATCAATCCCTGGTACCTCAGAACCGCTCTTGTTATTATCTGTAAATGTAATCATTTCGTGTATTTCATGTGCACTGTTTCAACAATAAGCCTAGTGTGAACTGGAAACTTCTAAAAGGTCGTACTAATTTTTTTCCGCGCACTGTATGATTGCCATAATGCACCTAATCTACAGCATGACGCTAATTTCCGAATTACGTGTTTTTATTGATGTTACAATTTTTGCAAGAGTTAGTGTGTATTAGCCCTTTCACGGTAAGTGCTTTGTAAGCCGCCTCAGCCTGTTGGTAGGATATTTAGCAACCCCACTGCCAACTTGAGAGCCTGCATCAGGAAGGCCACACTTCCTTTGTGCAAAACAACCCTCCCCCTCGCGCCCCCACCTGTGCCACCTGTTCGTGACCGGCTACTGGTTACGGGCGCTAATTATGGACGCCGTGGGCGAGCCCCCAGGTGCCTGGCACGGGTGTGGCCCCCTACCCCCTGCTCTCTGGTCGATAGCTGCTCGCCAGATGTCGACTGCACTCGCACTTGTCGACTGACACGCATCGACACCTTTCGCTTTCTGTGTGCGCATTCTCAGTGTCAACACTACGTAAAGTATTCAGCACGAAGCAGCTCTTCAGCCATGGCCTCGCTGAGAACCTTCCGCCAAATCAATATGCAGTCTCGCATTCATAAACATTTTTAAATTAGAAAAGGGATTTCTAATTATTTTCACGTACTACTGAACTATTTTTTGTTACCTTTTTGTCTCTGATTATATCGTATTGGATTGTTCAAGACACAGTACACAAGATTAAGTAAGCAACGCTATCACGAATTTGAAAGATAATTTGAACGCGGCAGCGCTTTACCGGCCTCGCTACTATTGTGGGCGTTAGTTACTTGCCTCCACCTACCATCGCTCTGGCTTAACCAGCCAGTTACAGGGGGACCTATAGTTTAGTGTATGTTACGAAAAATTCAACAACTTGCCATTCATCACATTAATAAATCATTGCCAGAGGTGCAAGGAGCGGTAATGAGAGAAAAACTCCTATGACCCGCTGGTATCGAACTCTGGAACTGGATGTGTTATCTGTCACGAGCCCACTGACCAACCGTGCCACACAGAAACATTACTACCTTGTTATTACACTGCAGTCTATTAAAACTGCGACACCAGGAGGAACGATGAATAAAGAAATTTTATTTATTGTCTGACTACAATATTAAGTATAGTAGGCCGGTATTTAGTAATGAGAAGCATGCATCTTGAAAGTCTCTTCGGGTTTGCTGCCGGATCCTAAAATCAACTTGACTCGATATTTCGGCGATCCAACTGGTCGCCATCTTCAGGACAATGCTGCTTCTGCTCATGAGTCCCGCTGAGAACTGACGCCAGGTAGCAAATCGACGTCCTATATAGGCCACCGTTCAGTACACAGCGCAAGCGCCGCCCATCACGGTTTCTGCCTTCCAAAACAGGGAGGTGGCGCCGCCCATAGTGAAACACAGCTGGCAACGATATATCGCAATCAAGGCCGCACCGAAGAACTTTCAGTTTTGATGCGAGATAATACAGGATTCCACGTCTTTCTAAGAGGAAACCCATTGCCTCAGTTGATTAAATTATCAGCCAACCTAATTTCAATCGCCTCTTTATAGACACTGTTCCAAAAACCGGAAATGTTGGCAACCACAACAGTTTCCTCAGATTTCATCTTGTGTCCCTCATTTAGGCAGTGTCCTGCTACCGCCGATTTTTCCGGCTGTTGTAGCCTCGTATGACGACGATGTTCCACACACCTGTCATGCACTGTGCGAATAGAACGGCCAACGTAAGCTTCCCCACATTGACACGGAATTTGGTACACCTCGGGTTTCCTAAGCCCCAAATCATCCTTCACAGAGCCGAGCAGAGCCCTAATCTTAGAAGGTGGACGGAACACACTCTTAATGTTAAAATTCCTTAAAATTCGTCCAGTCTTAAACGATAAGCCTCCAGCATAAGGAAGAAGGGCCACAGATCTATTTTCCTCTTCGTACACCTCCGGAGATGGTCCAAACTCCATAGCCCGACGAATCTGCAAACTGGCGTCAGTTCTCAGCGGGACTCGTCAGCAGAAGCAGCATTTTCCTGAAGATGGCGACCAGTTGGATCGCCGAAATATCGAGTCAAGTTGATTTTAGGATCCGGCAGCAAACCCGAAGAGACTTTCAAGACTTATTACGCAGGGAAAGCCTACGTAATCACAAGAAGTATGCATCTTTAAATCTGTAAGTGATTTGAAGTATACAGAGTGGGAAATTTAACAACAACGACGTTCTAGGCCAGTTAGTTGGTAATCGAGTCGACTTTTGGTTTTTGGAAGACAGACGGGGCTCAAAGTTCAACAATAGGAGTGACTGGCTTGGCTCCCGGCAACCCATGATCTGATTTTATTCGGTTGGTTGACAGGTATGGAGAACATGCAGGTCAGGGCAACAGGCGAACACTTCGTTGAGATAGGTCAGGACAGCACGGGCACAGGTGACCTTCCGTTGCATTTAATCACGGACGTATTTGTGTAGGCTTTACCACGACTGTTTCTGATATCGTTACCTCTGTTACCAGTCACTGTTTATTTATTTATACAACAGATTTCGACTGTTCAGGTTTACATAATCAGGTGGATTTATGTGGATTAATATGGCACGTACATGTTGTGTTACGGTTTTGGAGCAACGTATGTCACTGTCTAGCGGGGAAAAAAACCAAAAACACAATTTTAATACATGGCCCATAATTTTGTGCGGATCTTTGACTGAACGGATGAACAAATGAAACGCCGCATTGCGAAGGAAGTATCCGAATGGGATGGAAATCGGTTGATGTAATGTACAAGTACAGACAAAAAGATGATTACAATTTCAGAAAAAAATTGGATGATTTATTCAAAATAAAGATCTTCACAAACTGACCAAGCCAATAATGTGTTGATCTGCAAATTTGCAAATTTGTGGAAAATCTTATGGGCCCAAACTGCTGAGGTCATCGGTCCCTAAGCTTACATACTACTGAACCTAAACTAAACTAACGCTAAGGACAACACACACCCATGCCCGAGGGAGGACTCGAACCTCCGACGGAGGGAGCCGCGCGAAACGTGACGAGACGCCCATAGACCGCGCGGCTGTTGGTCTGCCTCTGGGCCTTATGCAAGCAGTTATTAGGCTCGGCATATATTGACAGAGTTGCTGGATGTCCTCCTGAGGTATATCGTGCCAGATTTTGTCCAATAGGCACGTTAGATCGTCAAAATCCCCAGATGGTTGGAGGGCTCTGCCCATAATGCTCCAAACGTTCACAGTTTGCCAGAGATCCGGTCGACTTGCTAGCCAAGGTTGGGTTTCACACACACGAAGACAAGAAGTAGAAAGTCTCGCCGTGTGAGAGCGGGAGTTATCGTGCTGAAATATAAGCCCACGATGGCTTGCCATGAAGGGTAACAAAACGTGGATTCGCTGCGGTCGCAGGTTCGAATCCTGCCTCGGGCATGGATGTGTGTGATGTCCTTAGGTTAGTTAGGTTTAAGTAGTTCTAAGTTCTAGGGGACTTATGACCACAGCAGTTGAGTCCCATAGCGCTCAGAGCCATTTGAACCATTTTGAAAACGTGGATTGGGATATATTTTGTCATTTGGGCTAATAATGATAGAATTTCGAGAAAATTTTGTAAAGAAACGCAACCATCGCTAGTGATGATGGTAGCACTCTTCAAGCCATCAGAGACTCTTCGAATTTCCCAGGTTCAGCGGATCAGTGTAAAAAGTCTAGTCCCCAAGGATATACCTCCATCTTGTATCAGTTCCAGAGGAAGGGCAGAGGAATGTTGTTAGGACCAGGAGCCTTTCTTGGTCTTAGTTTATTCAATTCTTTGATAAAGTCATTTAATTGCACGTTTGTGTATTCCTTGTATATAGAATATACTCGTATGTTTTACTGTAAAAAAAGCTTTTCATACATAGTTTTATAGGCCAAATATCCTTCGTATGAAGGCCTCCCGCAAGCAGATTATATTCATAAAATTAATTCATAAACATAAGTCCTTTCAGAATGACATGAAAAACATGAGCCTTTTTAAAGTCCTCTTTAAGAAACTGGACACCCCCACCCACCATCCTCGCCACCTATGACAAAATTCTGCCTCCCGTTGCCCACCCGCGATTTACGCTGTTGCAGGGAGAGTATATGATTAAATTTGTGGGCGTTTTGGGTGCACACAGGATGCGGATAGAGCTGCGACTTCTAGTGGCAACAACGGCTCTAGCTTGGCTGTAGATTAAGCCAAACTGAAAAAACTCCTCCCTAACAGGCCATGAAGGCCCAACGATACTGACCGGCCGCAGTGTCCTCAGTTTGTCTCACAAGGGCTGAGTGCACCCCGCTTGCCAACAGCGCTCGGCAGACCGGATGGTCACCCATCCAAGTGCTAGCCCAGCCCGACACCGCTTAACTTCGGTGATTTGACTGGAACCGATGTTAGCACTGCGGCAAGGCCGTTGGCAAACCAAACTGAGCTTCAGTAATAAATACATGTACATCATCCTACTCTTCTTCAGCTCTATGCCAGAACTCAACAATTAGCCTATAGTGCTGCCGAGTAGTGGCAACTTGGTAGCTCATGTCTTGTTAATTTCATTGTGTGAAATACCTGGAAAACTTGCATGCCGGAGCAACAGTCAAACACGCTCCGCACTGACATAGGTTAGGGCAGAGCGAACAAGATACGACGTTGCGTTAACGTGCTGGGCACCTCGAACTTAGGATATGTCAGAAATGTTGCGGCTGCTGTCCAGATAACCAGCTAAGCGGGAAAACAGGTGACTGTCATGTACGCAGTGCCCAATCAACCACCGCCTCCACTACCTGTACTCTCAAGAGAGGTGCGGGGCCCGTATGGCAGTGGTAGAGTTTTAAAACAACCGTAGACTACCACAAGTAAGCCTAGACTACGGTATTTTTCCTGATAGCCTTAGTCAGTTAAGGTCGTACCCGCATTAAAAGCGCTTTAGGTACGTTGTAGACCTATTAGGGGTCAACCCTTATCAATAGCTTTGTTTACGTATGCGATCAGTGTCTTTCAAGATTTCCCTGGAAACTGAAAGAGTGAACCGTCTACAAACTGAGTGTGGACGCATAAGACCCCGCATTGCGTACGGAACATTTTCGTTCTACATAGTTATGATCCTGTTTGCTACTTAAAAATAAACCGTATTCATAGGAAACAGAAACAGTCATTGAAACTTCCTGGCAGATTAAAACTCTGTGCCGGATCGAGATTCGAACTCGGAACCTTTTCCTTTCGCGGGCAAGCGCCCTGCCAATTCTTTTTTTTTTCTTTTTTTTTTTTTTTTTTTTTTTAAATGTTTTTCTGTTCTAGTAGTTCGGGGTGGGCTTCCCGTGACGCTTGTTCAAGTTCATTGTCGATCGATTAACTCAATTTTTTTATTACAGAGGGCGGCTAACCCTGAGGCTGAACACGCTGAGATACCGTGCCGGCATCCACCTGAGCTACCCAAGGACGACTCACGACCCGTCCTCACAGCTTTAATTCCGCCAGTACCGCTTTTTACACAGTTTTAATCTGCCAGAAAGCTTCGTATCAGCGCACACTCCGCTGCAGAGTGAAAATTTCATTCTGAAGCAGTCGTTCTTTGATTCAGCTTTTACTTTAAAACTGTCGATTTGTAATGTCAAACAGGAGGACGTTATCGAAAAATCAAACAAAATAAACAATGCAGAGTTATAATACGGCGCTAGAAAACGCAATTTCCTGAAAATGGTAAAATTTTAAGATATACTAAACAAAAACATATTAAACAACGCTTCAATACTTCGTCGAGCTTATAGATACACGAGAACTTTCACACTTATCAGCTATAAGAGGAAACTCTTGTCTTTAGTCATGTTGAAAATGTTCTACTGAGTACAAAAAACAATAATCATATAGTTATCTGTGTTTGTGCATATAAACTGTACTTGCATCGAAAGCAATCGTTTCTTCTCACATAAAAGCGTAGAAGTTACGCGAGCAGCTAATTTTTTCTTATAAATTGCAATTAATATTTTGCAAGGATATAAAATACACAATGGACTAACACGAACGATGTGCGGTTCTAATTATGTGAAAAGAAAAGAAACGTCGTCGGCTCCCAGTTCGTCTCCGACGCACTGGTTTGTGTTTCTTTCCCTACCAGTGCTACCAATACTACCTGTAATCCTAGCGTTTACTACGTCATTTATGCACTCTACCAAAACTGCCGAACCGTAGTTTTGCTAGACCGCAACGCTGTTCATTGACGGTGCAGCCAGGCAAGGTTCGTTTTCCTCGAAGGCTCCACACGCGGAGAAGGTTGCCGTCATGCTGTATGCAGGAGCGGAATGCCTGTTTTGTCGTTAATCCCACCGTTATCGGTCTGCCTGTTTCTGCTGCTGCAGCTGCGATTGCCGTGCTGACAGCTGGTGCTGCTGCAGAAGTTGTTGCGCAGTCCGTGTGGATATTGTCTCGCTGCAAAGAAGCCCATTGCCAGCCTCAGAAAATGTGACGTGGCTGTATAGTCCTGCACAGCCAGCAGAACAGTATACCTGTCCTCTCAGGAGCGTTGAGATCTTGCACGGCATTCTGTGTGGCGCTCTTAAATTCGTAGATTCGATAGTCACATGACCGTCGTAGGATCCCACCATACAAATAGCAATATCACAGGAAGAAATACAAGGGTGGTTTAATAAGTCGGGTGAATTTCCGTGAAAGAATGGAACATTTTTGTTGCTCCTTCATGGCTGGTAAGCTTGATTACGCCTAGGATAGCATGAAGAATATCAGCAAAGTACAGTGTGAAATTCATTGGCCGGCCGGAGTGGCCGAGCGGTTCTAGACGCTACAGTCTGGAACCGCGCGACCGCTACGGTCGCAGGTTCGAATCCTGCCTCGGGCATGGATGTGTGTGATGTCCTTAGGTTAGTTAGGTTTAAGTAGTTCTAAGTTCTAGGGGACTGATAAGCTCAGAAATTAAGTCCCATAGTGCTCAGAGCCATTTTTGATGGCTCTTAGCACTATGGGACTTAACTGCTGTGGTCATCAGTCCGCCATTTTTGAAATTCATTGTTGACAGCAGTCTTAAGTGGTCAGTGTCTCGACTGCAACTGAAATGGAGGAAATCAAGTTTAGTGCTGTTATTGAACATTTTCATTTGAAGGATTGAGCTGCCGCACTGATCAAAAGAGAAATGGATGATTTTTATGAAAAATGAAACTCCTTCCGCTGTACTTAAGATTTTATATTTATTTGGCTACTAGTTTCGACGTTGCGTCAACGCGATCTTCAGGCCCGCACACTTTGATGAAATCAATTATGTGTGGCTCAGTACTAGAAGCCCGCGGTGAGACCAACATCCAGTTTAAATATGGATGAACGAAGAGAAATGTATGAAGTTCATGGGGACTCTGGACCATTATTTACTTTTGAAATAATAAATTTAAACGTGGTCACACAGGCACACTCTGGCTGTCCAATTGAAGTCATAATATGGTGCTGCAAGATCGCCTATTAAGAGGTCGTGAGGTTGCTGAGACTGTAGAGATCTCATCTAAGCGAGTGCATAATATCCTCCAAGGAGAAATGGCTATGAAGAAGATGTGTACGACGTGGGAGCAGCCATTGCTCACAACCAACGAAAAGCGCATCCGGCACAACATTTCAACACAGTGTCTGGCGATGTTTAGTCACAATCCCCAAGACTTTTTGTGGCGACTTGTGTCTTGATAAAACCTGGATCCATCATTGCAAAACGGTTGTCAAAACAATAGACAAAGAGTGATGAAAGTGCGTGGAAGAAGGCAAAGACCATTTTGTCAGCTGGTAAGCTGATGGGCACTGTTTTTTTTGTGATTCACAAGAAATTATCCTCATAGATTACCTGGAAAAAGGCATAACCGTAACTGGACCCCATTATGCTTCACCGTTTGATCGTTTGAAACATGAGTTGGCTGAAAAAAGACCAAGGTTGGCACCCAAAAAATTTTCTCTTTCACCAGAATAATACATTATCCGACAACAATGGCAGAAGTGCATGGACTGCGCTTTGAATTGGTTCCTCATCCATCCTATACACCAGACTTAGCCCCAAGTGACTTCTTCCTGTACCCTAACGTGAAACTTTAGCTTACTGGGAAGAAATTTTCGTCAAATCAGAAAGTGATAGTTGCACTCAACGAGTGTGTTGCAGAGTCTGACAGAGACTGTTTTTCCGATGAGATGAAAAAGCTGGTGAATCGCTGGACCAAGCGTATATCTTTGAACGGAGAATATGTCGAGAACGAAGGTGAGTTGTTTGGAAAAGAAACATTCTTTCTTCCTTTTTTTACCAGACTTGTCAACCCCCCACCCCCGTAAAGTCACGATACGTTTCGATACTGCCACTGTTGAATTCTGTGGTGATACAAGCTTCCCATTCTCGTGCGAGGTGCAACAGAATCTCAAAACCAACGAACATGGATGTGTTGTAATATGTAGAATGTAAATGTCGTAACTCATACCTTTTTTCGCTGTTGCGGTGAAATACTAGTCTGAAGTTTGTTGCACGCTGTCCTCATGACGTTTGCAGTTTTAAAGCCCAGTAGTTCATATACCTTAGTGTGTGGCTCGGGTCCTGAAGCGCGCGAAGTAGAGGTTCCCGCTGGGAAAGGTTAATGGTGGGGCAGGAGGAGGTCGCCCCACATTACCGTAATAGCGTCGCGTGAGCCACTAGCGTCAGGCGAACGAAGCCTTTGTCGCCAAAAGGGCCGGCAGGCAGCCAAGGACAGGCGCTGAGGAGGCGACGGCGCAGCCCGCCACTGGACAAACCACACGGCCGTCTCACAGAGACAGCCGGTGTGTAAACTTCACGTAGAAAGCTGCTGTATAGGAGAGAAAACGGAACATACACTGAAGAGCCAAAGAAACTGGTACAACTGCCTAACATCTGTAACTGTTAGTGTGACGCCCGTAATGTCGACAAACAGCGAGGCCAGTGGAGAGATGAAATTACACCTTTAAGGCGAGCAATGAACTGTTGGCGATTAGGAGTCAGGATGGTTGAACATTTTGCTTGGAACTTCCCGTAAAGGTAGCCTCTGAAGTGTTAAAAGAGTTCTGTTCTCGATGGGTATATTATATAGAACACTTACATTTTGTGCATGTGTTAACTGAACATATCAATCAGTTAAAACAAAGATCTTTGATTTATAGTCATAGTTCCTGATCCCGCTGAGTATATACACTACTGGCCATTAACATTGCTACACCAAGAATAAATGCAGATGATAAACGGGTATTCATTAGACAAATATATTATACTAGAACTGACATGTGATTAAATTTTCACGCAATTTGGGTGACTAGATCCTGAGAAATCAGCACCCAGAACAACTACCTCTGGCCGTAATAACGTTCTTGATACGCCTGGGCATTGAGTCGAACAGAGCTTGGATGGCGTGTACAGGTACAGCTGCCCATGCAGCTTCAACGCGATACCGCAGTTCATCAACAGTAGTCAATGGCGTACTGTGACCAGCCAGTTGCTTGGCCACTGTATCTGTATCCAGAAAGGTCCGCACAGGACCTGCAACATGCGGTCGAATGAAGGGTACAGCCACGGGTCGGAACACATTTGAAATGTAACGTCCACTGTTCAAAGTGCCGTCAATGCGAACAAGAGGTGACCGAGACGTGTAACCAATGGCACCCATACCATCATGCCGGGTGATACGCCAGTATGGCAATGACGAATACACACTTCCAATGTGCGTTCACCACGATTTCGCCAAACACGGATGCGACCATCATGATGCTGTAAACAGAACCTGGATTCATCCGAAAAAATGGCGTTTGGCCATTCGTGCACCCAGATTCGTCGTACAGTATACCATCGCAGGCGCTCCTGCCTGTGATGCAGCGTCAAGGGTAACCGCAGCCATGGTCTCCGAGCTGATAGTCCATGCTTCTGCAAACGTGGTCGAACTCTTCGTGCAGATGGTTGTTGTCTTGCAAATGTCCCCATCTGTTGACTCAGGGATCGAGACGTGGCTGCACGATCCGTTACAGCCATGCGGATAAGATGCCTGTCGTCTCCAATGCTAGTGATACGAGGCAGTTGGGATCCAGTACGGCGTTCCGTATTACCCTCCTGAACCCACCGATTCCATATTCTGCTAACAGTCATTGGATCTCGACCAACGCGAGCAGCAATGTCGCGATACGATAAACCGCTATCGCGATAGGCTACAATCCGAGCTTTATCAAAGTCGGAAACGTGATGGTACGCATTTCTCCTCCTTAGACGAGGCATCACATCAACGTTTCAGCAGGCAACGGCGGTCAACTACTGTTTGTGTGTGAGAAATCGGTTGGAAACTTTCTTCATGTCAGCACGTTGTAGGTGTCGCCACCGGCGCCAACCTTGTGTGAATGCTCTGAAAAGCAAATCATTTGCATATGACAGCATCTTCTTCCTATCGGTTAAATTTCGCGTCTGTAGCAAGTCATCTTCGTGGTGTAGCAATTTCAATGGCCAGTAGTATAGCAAGCAGGAACGTTTCCTTTCAGTGAGCACAAAGAGTAATATGGACATGCAGACTGGAAATTATGGTCAGTATGTTCTCCATCGCTTTCTGGTTAACCGCAAAAATTGTTCTCAGCCTCTTCGAAAAGGCGAAAGTAGGTGTAATTCACGTACAGACAATTTAAATATCTGTTCATAACGAAGTAACGACCAGTTTAATTATTTACCCGGCGCTCCACAAACCGCAACGACAGAATTGCCTCTCTGGTGCCTTTACCTTTTGTGAAGCCAATCTCGTCGTCATATAACACATCCTCAATTTTCTTTTCCGTTCTTCTGTATGTTATTCTTGGATGCATGGGCTCTTAAGCTGATGGTGCCATAATTCTCGTACTTGTCAGCTCTTGCAGTCTTCGAAATTGTGTGGACGATAGGGCGACATTATTCCACAAGTCAGCATTAACAGTCGTTTTGTTGCTACTTCCTCCAATGATTTGAGATCTTCTGACGGAATGTTATCTGTCCCTTCTGCTTTATTTGACCTTAAGTCTTTAAAAACTCTTTTAAATACTGGTTCTAATACTGGATCCCTTATCTCTTCTATATCGACTCCCGTTTCTTCTTCTTCTATCACGTCAGACAAACCTTGACCCTCATAGAGGCCTTTCTGCAGTGCTCTCTTTCCACCTACCCGCCCTGTTCTCTGCATTTAAGAACGTAATTCTCGTTAGACTCTTAATGTTGCCGCCCTTCCCTTTAATTTCACCGATGGCTGTTTTGACTTTGCTATATCCTGAGCCAGTCCTTCTGACAATCCTTTCTTTTTAGATTTCTTCACATTTCTCATCCAACCATTTCGTCTCCGCTTCCCAACATTGCTATTTATTTCAGTTCTCAGCGACTTGTATTTCTGTATTCCTGACTTGCTTCGAGAAATAATCAGTAGCGAACGCATCACCTCTAAGCAATTTCAAGATGTGTGGATTTCCAGATCCCCCAACCCAAGTCCATGTGACTTTTGATTGTGGGGATATCTGAAAGATCGAGTCTATCACGAACATTTCCTGACTCTTCCTTATCTGAAGGATAGCACTCTGGTTACACAGGATGTGACGCGAACAATTGTCGGAATGCTTTGTTACGGATGCAGCATGTTGCTGAGACGGGCGACCATACTGAACGCATGTTGTAACTTGTGACCATATCCTAACAAACGTGCTATAACACTGCAACAGCAATTACGTAGCTTATGCAATCAAATACCAAATTTGGTCTATTACGTACTATGCCCCAACAGAACAACTCGTCCTGTCCCGGAAAAGCCACGTATAACATTACCGTCTGCTACTGCTATACCATAACCTTAAAGTTGGAAGCAGGTCGTGAAATAAAACTATCTTGTTAAAGCAATTATGGCATAAAGCAACAGAGCAGTGTTACCCACTGAGAGGAATTTTGTTATGTTGACCGTGTTGTACCTAACGGAGGTGGCTTATCGGAAATGAAAGTCAGAATTACGTAAATATTTGAACAGTAACAAACAAAATTTTGCCTATCTGCACTGTTTAACGTATAAAGAAAACGGTCGCCATCCTAACTAGGCAAGAGAATGATTAAAATTCTCGTTCAAGAAAATAGTTATTAGTAACTTTAACGGATAAACTCAACCCACACTTTGTCACACGCGAGTGCAATGAACTCTGACACATACATATGTTTACGGTAAGATTGAAACTAACAGTTAGAGCAGCACAAACTATTTGGAATATTATAACAGATACCGAAACACACTATTACCTTCAGGGCTTGTTCAAACTGAATGGTCCTTATAACATTACTATTAATAGTCACTGCAGAATCATTAATTAGACATAGGTTCAGTATTATTGTTCAATTATTTTTCTAGCTGACATAAAATTATAAATGTAGTTCACTGCAAAATTATGAACTGGTCACAGGTTAAATATCTCTCAACTAAATACTATTCTATTTAGAATGAAAGTTAAATGGAATTCACTAACAGGTTACTTTTCATTGTCTTTTGAATAAAGAAGTTACTGTTTTCATAGATAGTTGTCTTCCTATTAATAGTTGTGCAGTATGAGCACAATAGGCAAACTATGGATCCTGTTAAAACATTAATATGCACTTTTAATACCCAAAAGAAACAAGTGCTTAGCAACCATGAGTATATCACTTTTCACAACTGCAGTTTTCCACTTTTACTACAGTGAGACCCAAAATTAACATATTTGTAAAATACTGACACACCTTCTGTGATTTACAACAAGCAGCAATGTAATCATTTACTAAGCAAAACTTTATAAGCCTCAATTTTAAGAACTTTAATTTATAAAAGAAACAGCAAATTTTACTTCCAAGTAAATGATTAAATAGGTGACTTTGAAACTTCACAAAATTGCATTTACTGCCTCCCACAATTTCACTAAATCCACAGTAAATCAGAATATGCCCTTCTCATCAAAGATCAAATAACATTATGTAATTAACTGTCTAACTTCGAGGCTTTCATTTTTTTTCACAAAATAGGACACTCGGTAATCACAATTCAAATGGAGAGGAACCTGAGAAGTGTTGTGATAGGAAAAAATCAAGGTAGGTACATAAATTCAGTTATAAGTTACCTTATATTTGAGCACACTAACACATCCAATAAGCTGATCCTTCACTGTACATTATTATAGTACTCCTTTACAGTGATTGCGCAATGTGGTGGCAACTGCATGTTGGTAGGCGGATTTGCAGACAGAATTGCTGGACTCTGGCCCTTCTTGGTGGCGATGATGAATACTAATTCCAGAATCGTTCCGCTATATATCCATCCATCCGAGGCATTGGAAAGTAACAAAAAAAGCCTCTCTCGGAACCAGCACAATATGCAACTATTACATGGCAGTGCACAGTTTGGTAGCTCGTCCCCGACTGAATCTTGGTTCCACCTTTTCTACCTAGCCAACCACAATTTGCGCGCGCTACCCAGTACCGTTCCCGGGGGGAACCACTACACCTTTTACATACATACAAACTAACTAAGAATCCTAAGTGAAGGTCAGCAATTTACATAACAGCAACCAAACACATTAAATACAGCAGAACATTTGCACATGTTGACATCTCTACCAAAAATTATTCACACGAAATTTACTATTATATATAGTAAGTTTTGTTCCCTCCAAATGGGACAAAGAATTTAAATGACAGATATACTACAATGCATAGAATCAAATAACGAAATCAAAGTTTTAACGAAGGAAGGAGTATACAATTTTGTGTTATCGATTCAAACACATTTACAGATACTCAATGTTACAACATTAAACCAAAGCAATAGGCAAAATAAATCAGTAGAGTGTTAGAGCTGTCGTGTTACAGTGCCAGTACTGCCATTACCATGCGTTTGATCGCTACTCCCCTTTTTCTTCACCCGCAACACACGCTGCCTACAGCGCCACGTTTTTACCTGGAGGCAAAAGTGGAACTAATATTTGTTTCAGCATACTTAGCGAGCGCACCAGCTAATGAACACACATACGATGTTTCGGTGTCGTGCGATGTATACAGCGCGCACTGCAGTACTCGAAATACCATGAGTTTCATTATAACCACCTGATATTTCAGCAAGGTATCTGAAGCATTCCGATTTTTCTGTTTTACCGTACTATGTAGTCAGGTTATGGAACGCTGTTCGAATGGAGGCTATGCACGCCGTTTTCTCAAACGCAATGTGGAAGCCAGCTCTTCCTGCTTGCTCGTGCAACCTGTTTATCTGTCTCTCTGTCTCTTGACAAGATCGCCAAGTCATCGTCGAATGCCACGCACATATAAAGCTCCTATATGATCGGCTGAACAGTATCTCGGTTAGTTATCTCGTTACCGTTATTAGGTTCCGAAATGTTATTTTAGTTTTGCACCCAGTGATGTGATCGGACTGAAAGCAGTCACACAGCATTTGAGTCATCAGTCTTGTGACTGCTTTGATGTGGGCCGCCACGAATTCCTCTCCTGTGCCAACCTCTTCCTCTCAGAGTAGCACTTGCAGCCTACGTCCTCAAGTATTTGCTTCATGTTTTCCAGTCTGTCTTCCTCTACAGTTTTTGTCCTCTACAACTCCCTTTAGTTGCATGGAAGTTAATCCGTGATGTTCCCACTTCTTCTCAGTGTTTTCCATATATTCCTTTCCGCGCCGATTCTCCAGAGAACATCCTCATTCCTTACCATTTCAGACCACCTAATTTTCAACGTTCTTCTGTAGCACCGCAACTCAGATGCTTCGATTCTCTTTTTTTCCAGTTTTCCCGCAGTCCTTATTTCACTACCATAAAACGTCTTGCTCCAGACGTACGTTCTTAGAAATTTCTTCCTCAAATTGAGACCTACGTTTGATATTCATACTCTGATCTTGGCCAGGAATGTCCTTTTTGCCGGTCCAAGTCAGGTTCATATGCTGTCCTTGCTGTGTTCGTCATGGCTTATTTTGCTGCCTGGATAGTAGAATTCCTTAACTTCACCTATTTCGCAATCACCAATCTTGATGTTCAGTTTCTCGCTGTTCTCATTCCTGGTACTTCTCATTACTGTCGTGTTTCTTCGATTTACTCTAAGTCTATATTCTGTATTAATTAGACTGTTCATTCCATTCAGCAAATCCTGTAATTCTTCACTTTCACTGATGATGGCAGTGCCATCAGCGGATCTTATCATTCACCTGGAATTTTAATTCCACTCTTTAACCTTTCTTTTATTTCCGTCTTTGCTTCTTCGATGTATAGTAAGAGCGAAAGACTACATTCCTGTCTTACACCCTTTTTAATCCGATCACTTAGTTCTTGGTCTTCCACTCTTTATTATTCCCTCTTTTCTCTTGTACATGTAGCTTATCCCTATTTTCCTCAAAAAACATCTTGCAGAACTTGACATTGTCGGACGCTTTTTCCTATGAACGTGTCTCGATGTCACTTTATCAACCGCAACGTCATAATTGCCTCTCTGGTGCCTTTACCTTTCCTTAAGCCAGGCTGATCGTCATCTAACACATTCTCCTTTTCCATTCTTCTGCATGTTATTCCTGTCAACAACTTGGATGCATGAGCTGTTAAGCTGAATGTGCGACATTTGTCGCACTTGTCGGCTCTTGCAATCTTCGGTATTGTGTGGATGATGTTTTTCCGAAAGTCAAACGGCATATTGCCAGTCTCATACATAACACACACCAACGTGAATAATAGTTTTATTGCCACTTCCGCCCATGATTTTGGAAATTGTGATGGAATGATATCAATCCCTTCTTCTTTATTCGGTCTTAAGTCCTCGAGAGCTCTTTTAAAGCCTGAACGTAATACTGCGTCCCCTATCTCTTCCATATCGGCTCCTGTTTCTTCTGCTATCACGTTATCGGGCAAGTCCCACCCGCTCATAGAGGCCTTCAGTGTACTCTTTCCACCTCTCCGCTCTCTCCTCTGCATTTACCAGTGGAATTTCCGTTGCGCTCTTGATGTTACCATCCTTGCCTTTAACTTCACCGAAGGTTGTTTTGACTTTCCCATATGCTGAGTCAGTCCTTTTGACGATTTTTTTTTATTTCTTCAATGTTTTCGTCCAACCATTTCGGCTTAGCTTCCCTGCACTCCCTATTTATTTCATTCCTCAGCGACTTTTATTCGTGGTTTCTTCGCATTTATCTTCTTTGTACCGGTGTTTTCCTTTCCAGCTTCTGTGATTGCTCTGTTTTTGAGACGTCCATTGCTCTTCTACTGAATTGCCTACTGAGCTATTCCCTATCTCAGCATCTGTCGCCTCAGAGAGCTTGAAGCGTATCAGTTTCTTAGCGCTTTCGTATCCCACTTCTTTGTACACTGACTCTTCCTGAATACTCTCTTGAGCTCCAGTCTACTCTTCATTACATCTAAATTGTGACCTAAGAATATATCTGCTCCTGTGTATACCTCGCAGACCAACATCTGATTTCGGAATGTCTGCCTTATCAGGATGCAATCTAACCGATATCTGCCCGTATCTCCGTGCCTTTTCGAAGTACGCCTCCCCCTCTTGTGATTCTTGGACAGAGTAATCGCTATTACTAGCTGCAGCTTGTTGCAGAAGCCTTATTACCCTGTTTCCGAGACCTTCCTGTCCGGTGGGAATTCGGGCAGTGAGGAGACAGCTAGGTGGCAGTTTGGCGTGTCCACTCCCCGCTACGCCTCGTGCCCAGAAGTGTGCGTCCCGGCGGCGGTCGGTGCTCGTGCAAATGAGCCGCGCTCGCCGCCGGCGCCGTCGCCATCTTGTGCGCCGCCGGAGGACCGCCTGCCTGCAGCGACGCCTCCCGCCACAGCCACGCCTTTGCGTCAGCCTCAAATTACCTCGGCGAGCGCCGCTTCCCGTAGGTACACACTTTCCAGGAGCCTCGAAGCCAGGGTGGTCCTTTGATCGTGACTGGTCCAAATATCTCACGAAATAAGCATCAAACGAAAAAAAACTACAAAGAACGAAACTTGTCTAGCTTGAAGGGGGAAACCAGATGGCGCAATGGTTGGCCCGCTAGATGGCGCTGCCATAGGTCAAACGGATATCAACTGAGTTTTTTTAAAATAGGAACCCTCATTTTTATTACATATTCGTGTAGTACGTAAAGAAATATGAATGTTTTAGTTGGACCACCTTTTTCGCTTTGTGATAGATGGCGCTGTAGTCACAAACGTATGGCTCACAGTTTTAGACGAACAGTTGGTAACAGGTAGGTTTTTTAAACTAAAATACAGAACGTAGGTACGTTTGAACATTTTATTTCGGTTGTTCCAATGCGATGCATGTACCTTTGTGAACTTATTTCTGAGAACGCATGCTGTTACAGCGTGAGTACCTGTAAATACCACATTAATGCAATAAATCCTCAAAATGATGTCCGTCAGCGTCAATGCATTTGGAAATACGTGTAAAGACATTCCTCTCAACAGCGAGTAGTTCGCCTTCCGTAATATTCGCACATGCATTCACAATGCGCTGACGCATGTTGTCAGGCGTTGTCGGTGGATCACGATGGCAGATATCCTTCAACTTTCCCCACAGATAGAAATCCGGGAACGTCAGATCCGGTGAACGTGCGGGCCATGGTATGCTGCTTCGACGACCAATGCACCCATCATGAAATATGCTATTCAATACCGCTGCAACCGCACGCGAGCTATGTGCCGGACATTCATCATGTTGGAACTACATCGTCATTCCGTCATGCAGTGAAACGTAGCAACATCGGTAGAACATTACGCAGGAAATCAGCATACATTCCACCATTTAGATTGCCAGCGATAAAATGGGGGCCAATTATCCTTCCTTCCATAATGCCGCACCATACGTTAACCCGCCAAGGTCGCTGATGTTGAACTTGCCGCCGCCATCGTGGATTTTCCGTTGCCTAATAGTCCACGATATGCCGGTTTACATTACCGCTGCCGGTGAGTGACGGTTCGTCGCTAAATAGAACGCGTGCAAAAAATCTGTCATCGTCTCGTAATTTCTCTTCTGCCCAGTGGCAGAACTGTACACGACGTTCAAAGTCGTCGCCATGCAATCCCTGGTGGATAGAAATATGGTACGGGTGCAGTCGATGTTGATGTAGCATTCTCAACACCGACGTTTTTGAGATTCCCAATTCTCGCGCAATTTGTCTGCTACTGATGTGCGGATTAGCCGCGACAGCAGCTAAAACATCTACTTGGGCATCATCATTTGTTGCAGGTCGTGGTTGACGTTTCACATGTGGCTGAACACTTCCTGTTTCCTCAAATAACGGAACTATCCGGCGAACGGTCCGGACACTTGGATGATGTCGTCCAGGATACCGAGCACCATACATAGCACACGCCCGTCGTGCATTTTGATCACAATAGCCATACACCAACACGATATCGACCTTTTCCGCAATTGGTAAACGGTCCATTTTAACACGGGTAATGTGTCACGAAGCGAATACCGTCCGCACTGGCGGAATGTTACGTCACACCACGTACTTATACGTTTGTGACTATTAAAGCGCCATCTATCACAAAGCGAAAAAAGTGGTCCAACTAGAACATTCATATCTTTGAGTACTGTACGAATATGTAATAAAAATGGGGGTTCCTATTTTAAAAAACGCAGTGGATACCCGTTTAATCTGTGGCAGCGCCATCTAGCGGGCCAACCATAGCGCCATCTGGTTTCCTCTTCAAACTAGACGAGTTTCGTTCTTGTAGTTTTTTAGTTTGATGCTTATTTCGTGAGATATTTGGCCCGGTCACTATCTACGGACCACCCTGTATAAACACATGACAGTGACTTCATGGCACCTACACTGAGGTGACAAAAGTCATAGGTGCAACGGTAGTAGTACGTGGGCGAGTTATTCGTCCGGCTAGGGCTGGTATTGAGGAGAGATGAACTTATCGTAAGGCTGAACGCTGGCGGGCCCAGGGCACAGAGCGCCCCGGGGCCAGCCCGACTAGTTGACCGTTTCCGGCCAGCCACGCGCAGACGGCAGCAGCGCCACCGGAAACTGGTCAATCCTTACGCTGCCAATTTGGACCGCTGATAATGCTCCAGAAAATGGCGGAGTGCCAGATAATCTTAAAGACGGCGATGTTACACCTCTTTGAGAGTCTATAATAATTCACGTCAAATACTAAGGCAACTCTGAATACATCGGTGATAAATGAGGCCCATCAAATGACACAACAGTGTTTCACTATCTCTAAAAGTACAGAAGTTAATAGTTCACAGTGAATAAACATGTACACAATGAACCACTGAACTAAGGGGAGGTTTACTATCTTTTGGTTCAAAAAATCGATTTTTTTAAAATTGCATTTTTGGACCCATAAAAGTGTTTAGAATCCACCCTTGAAACGGTTTTTCCGAATACGGAACGGAAATGTTTGTTATTCGCGGTTGAACAAAAAAATGCACCTGCCTCAAATCGGCCTTTTTCACGCACTAGTTTTTTTTTTCTTTCGGAGGACGAGTTATTGTGCTGGTGCTTGGGAGGAAACACACAAAATTCAAATGAAAGTTTGAACATGTGTGTTTGAGAGTTAGCCCCCAAGCATTTGCATTCTGGTGCGAAGACTGTGGAGATTGCGACTTTACTGGCAGTGAGCAGCTTCAACGAAGTATATTCAGCAATTCTGAAGACCATGACAACGATGGACGTCACCCTGCGACTCTATTCGACGCAGTTCGCCACGCATTCGCACGACCACCAGAATCAAGCGGCCGAAAACCGCTTGTCACGGCCGTACGAGCGGCTCTGGAGCAGCGCAGGATGGCCCAGATCGAGCAGAACGCCCTCTATGAGGAAGAGTAAGGACTAGTTTATGGACCCGCAATAGCAGATTGAACGTACATTGCATAATATTGCATTTATATGTAGTCAAAACTTCAAACGCGTGTTTCTCGAAAGACTGTATTTTTATCACGCGGTATGGTAGCTTCAAATCTACTGAACCGATTGGCATGATTCTTTGTTTCCGACGAAGCTAACTAAATTGTCTAGGAGTTGTACTACTTTCCGATCCATCAACTATAAATATTTTTACTTGGCCGACGAAGTCGAAAAGTCGTTGAAAAAAGCCCTATTTTACACAAATGGCCGACATTTTGTTTCCTATGGTCCAAATAACTTAAGCGAGCTTCAACTCCTAAAGAATCTTATATAATTCGCTGACGTCAACTCAATTGTGATTTCAGACGAGCCGGCTGACCTGTGACATACCGCGCGTGGAGGTCTTCATCGAAATTTTATTTCGTTCCGACGGCACTTCCGCCTTTGTTCTTCGACATTTCTGGTCGAAAAAATTGCAGTTTGTAGAGGAAATATCAATAAACATTTTGTCGAAATTTGACATTGATATCTGTAACACATACCGAGAAAAAAATTCTCGGAGAGCGTGCTTATTTTGGGCCAAAGATAGTAAACCTCCCCTTAATAACAAACGTTATACCGGATGACGGCATTGCACTATAGCTACGTTACTAAACAGCCACTCATTTGTATCTATTTTATTTATTAATGTCTTTTATATCTACTTTAATGCGGAAATTTTTGTTAGAACATCATATTCTCCACATTTACACAGCAAATGAGCACAGCATCAATACCTCTTGATTTGTCATTCATGGCTTTTTATTTAATGAACAGTTTACTATTTTGCCAGTAACTTCATTAAAATGCTAACTGCATGTGCTATTAAAAACTGTGCTAATTTATAAGTGGTCAATTACATGTGTTAACGGACACCACGATTGAAAAGAGAACCAAAAGACTCTTCTATTGAGGTGGTCTAAATCATTCATTACATAATATTTAGCGACAATAAGTTGCCATTTATCGTGAGCGCACTTGCTCAAGAATAGAGGCTTATTTGTTTATGGACAAACCTTTATTTATGACTATTGTGAATGGTTTGAGGGTGACGGAATATTTATAACATTCTTTTATTTAAACATTGTTCTAATATATTAGTTCCGTGCGGTAAGTGGTCAAGACGTGTCAAATCATGTCCGTAGTATCTAAGAACAATATATTTTCGATAGGGAAGGCCTTCAGCCAATGGAAAGCAGGCAGGATTCAAGTAGAGACTGGATTTTTCGAGTGAAGAACTCAAGGGAATGATTTTGGATACTTTACGTCGAGTTATCGAAGAAGACAGACCTGCCTGTGGCAATGTGCATGATTCGATCGTGGAGGTGTTTGATTCTGCGTACTGAACGGCCGCTATCATACTTCTGAAGGGGTTTCATATTTCAAGAGGTCTCAATGTGTTACAGGATAGGACTCTAACTTCTTCCGCTCGTATTGCAGAACTGAGGACAGACCGACTATGAGTTACTATTCTTTGTGTCACGTGTGTTGATTTGTTCAAATGGTTCAAATGGCTCTGAGCACTATGGGACTTATCATCTGAGGTAATCGGTCCCCTAAAACTTAGAAATACTTAAACCTAACTAACCTAAGGACATCACACACATCCATGCCCGAGATAGGATTCGAACCTGCGACCGTAGCAGCAGCGCGGTTCCAGAATGAAGCGCCTAGAACCGCTCGGCCACGACGGCTGGCTGTTGATTTGTGATTCATCATGTTGCAGTCTGAACTGTTTTGAGCTGATGAATATTTCTTGTCTGCGATGCTTAGTTTTCGCGTGTCTGTGATAACAAGTTAGTTTTGGGGTTTTGCTACCATTCTCGTAATGCTCTCAGCGTAATTTTAGTGCATTTGATAACGGTATTTTCTCTCCGTATTTTCACTGAATATCGTAGGACCAGTTTATTTGAGATGTTCTTTCATTATTCAACCGTCTACATCAGTTACGGTCGTTAGAATAGAACCCTTTTTATTAAGTTATTCTTTTATCCTTTATTTTATGTTTCCTCGTATTTTCTTTTATCCAATGCATATACTATTTGACTGCAGAATCACCGCTACAGGTTATTATTTGTGGGAATTGCCTGCGGGGCATGAAAGCAGACGTTTGCTGCTCGCCCCTATGACTATGTCTAGCTATTCCTTTTTAAACAGCGCCGTCCATAGTTCCTGTAAACTAACTGCAGGTAAAGACGCAATTGGCTTGCTCATATGGGATGCTGTTTGGGAGAGCAACTCAGCAGCAGTAACCGTTAGGTACCATCGCATGGGACACCTCAATGTAGTGTCGGACCTCCTTTTGCCCGGCGTAGTGCAGCAACCGACGGGACACGGACTCAGTAAGTCGTTGGAAGTCCCCTGCAGGAATATTAAGCCATGCTGCCCATACAGCCACCCATAATTGCGAAAGTGTTGCCGGTGCAAAATGTTGTGCGCTGACCTCTCTATTACGTCCTATAAATGTTCGCTAGGATTCATGTCGGGCAATGTGAGTGGCCAGTCCATTCCCTCGAACTGTGCAAAATGTTTCTCAAACCAATCGCAGACAACTGTGACTCAGGGATGTGACACAATTGTTTGGGAACGTCAAGTCCATGAATGGCTGCAACTGGTCTCAAGCTAGCCAAACATAACCCTTTCCAGTCAATGATCGCTTCATTTCGACCGTAGTGTCCAGTATAGTCCATGTAAACACAGCCCTCACCATTTTGAAGCCACCGCCAACTTGCACAGTGCCTTGTTGACAACTTGGCTCCATGGGTTTATGAGGTCAGCGCCACACCTGAACCCTACCAACAGCTTCTACCAGCTAAAATGGGCCTCATATGACGAGGCCACGGTTTTCCAGCAGTGTAGGGTCCAGTCGATATGGTTGCGATCCCCGGAGTGACCCTGCTGGCAATTTCATGCTGTTAGCAAAGGTACTGGTGGCGGTCGTCTGCTGCGACAGCCTGTTAACGCCAAATTCGCATAACGGATACGCTCGTCGTACGTCATACATCGATTTCTGCGGTTTTCTCAGGCAGTGTTGCTTACCTATCAGCACTCACAACTCTACACAAACCAACACCACACGAACACCGCTTCTTCCGGTCGTTAAGTGAAGGCCGTCGGCCTATACCTTAAACGCGTGAAGTGAGGTAATTCCTAAAATTTTGTATTCTCACCAATTCTTGACACTGCGGATCTCGGAATAATGAATTCCGTAACGATTTCCAAAATGGAATGTCTAGCTCCAACTACCATTTCGCGTTAAAAGTCTGTTAATTCCTGTCGTCCGGCTATAACAATTATTTGATTTCCTTTAAACCGTTTCCGCGCCTTCAGTTCCCGTGTATATCCCGTGCATATCGCTATCCCATGACATTTTTTCGCCCCAGTGTAATTTAACAGAATGAAAACTGTTACTATCATAGCACAAAAAACGAAAATATGTCGTTGCGAAGATAGGGATATAAAAGAAGGGAATTAGCTTTTCGACTTATCTGGCAGCTTCAAAGACATCTAGATCAAAACATCTTGATATATTCAAATTTTTTTACTTCTTACTGTTATTATCCACGTCACGTATAATAATGCATCGTGTCAAATAAAGTAACATATACATAATGTCATCCGCCTAACAACAAATCCCCCCCCCCTTCCCCAGAAATTTTACATCTCCAGAAAAACGTCTTTAGCTTTTACATGTATGCTCTTCAGCCATGTCATTTTCTACGTATATTGTTGATTGTGGCTGGCCAGCCTTCTGAATTTTGGGCACAGAATCACGGATTTAGCGTATAATCTACAAGACGCAGGTGTGCTAACACTTTGTAGCTAAGAGAGCTCACTCTGCTGGTGAAGTAGGGTTAACTCGTAAAAAAGTACGAATATGTCAAGACGTTTTGATTTAAATCTCTTTGAAGCTTCCAGATAAGTCGAAAATCTGGTTCCCTTATTTTACATCCCTAACTCTGAAGAAACTACAAAAAGGTGAGAATTTAAGGAGATGGGACCTGGATAAACTAAAAGAACCAGAGGTTGTACAGCGCTTCAAGGAGAGCATAAGGGAACAGTTGACAGAAATGGGGGAAAGAAATACAGTAGAAGAAGATTGGGCAGCTTTGAGGGATGAAATAGTGAAGGCAGCAGAGGATCAAATAGGTAAAAACACGAGGGCTAGTAGACACCCTGGGGTAACAGAAGAAATATTGAATTTAATTAATGAAAGGAGAAAATATAAAAATGCAGTAAATGAAGCAGGCAAAAAGGAATACAAACGTCTCAAAACTGATATCGACAGGAAGTTCAAAATGGTTCAAATGGCTCTGAGCACTATGGGACTCAACTGCTGAGGTCATTAGTCCCCTAGAACTTAGAACTAGTTAAACCTAATTAACCTAAGTACATCACAAACATCCCTGCCCGAAGCAGGATTCGAACCTGCGACCGTAGCGGTCTTGCGGTTCCAGATTGCAGCACCTTTAACCGCACGGCCACTTCGGCCGGCGATCGACAGGAAGTGCAAAATCGCTAAGCAGGGATGGCTAGAGGACAAATGTGAGGATGTAGAGGCTTATCTCACTAGGGGTAAGATAGATACTGCCTACAGGAAAATTAAAAGACCTTTGGAGAAAGGAGAACCACTTGCATGAGTATCAACAGCTTTGATGGAAACCCAGTTCGTAGCAAAGAAGGGAAAGCAGAAAGGTGGAAGGAGTATATAGAGGGACTATATATGGGTGATATACTTGAGGGTAATGTGATAGAAAGGGAAGAAGATGTAGATGAAGATGAAATGAGAGATATGATACTGCGTGAAGAGTTTGACAGAGCACTGAAAGACCTGAGTCGAAACAAGGCCCCGGGAGTAGACAACATTCCATTAGAACTACTGACAGCCTTGGGAGAGCCAGTCATGACAAAACTCTACCATCTGGTGAGCAAAATGTATGAGACAGGCGAAATACCCTCAGACTTCAAGAAGAATATAATAATTCCAATTCCAAAGAAAGCCGGCGTTGACAGATGTGAAAATTACCGTACTATCAGTTTAATAAGTCACGGCTGCAAAATACTAACACGAAATCTTTACAGACGAGTGGAAAAACTGGTAGAAGCCAACCTCGGGGAAGATCAGTTTGGATTCCGTAGAAATATGGGAACACGTGAGGCAATACTGACCCTACGACTTATCTTAGAAGAAAGATTAAGGAAAGGCAAACCTACGTTTCTAACATTTGTAGACTTAGAGAAAGCTTTTGACAATGTTGATTGGAATACTCTCTTTCAAATTCTGAAGGTGGCAGGGGTATAATACTGGGAGCGAAAGGCTATTTACAATTTGTACAGAAACCAGATGGCAGTCATGCGAGTCGAGGGGTATGAAAGGGAAGCAGTGGTTGGGAAGGGAGTGAGACAGGGTTGTAGCCTATCCCCGATGTTGTTCAGTCTGTATATTGAGCAAGCAATAAAGGAAACAAAAGAAGAGTTCGGAGTAGTTATTAAAACCCATGGAGAAGAAATAAAAACTTTGAGGTTCGCCGATGATATTGTAATTCTGTCAGAGACAGCAAAGGACTTGGAAGAGCAGTTGCACGGAATGGACAGTGTCTTGAAAGGAGGGTGTAAGATGAACATCAACAAAAGCAAAACGAGGATAATGGAATGTAGTCGAATTAAGACGGGTGATGCTGAGGGAATTAGATTAGGAAATGAGACACTTAAAGTAGTAAAGGAGTTTTGCTATTTGGGGAGCAAAATAACTGATGATGGTCGAAGTAGAGAGGATACAAAATGTAGACTGGAAATGGCAGGAAAGCGTTTCTGAAGAAGAAAAATTTGTTAACATCGAATATAGATTTAAATGTCAGGAAATCGTTTCTGAAAGTATTTGTATGGAGTGTAGCCATGTATGGAAGTGAAACGTGGACGATAAATAGTTTAGACAAGAAGAGAATAGAAGCTTTCGAAATGTGGTGCAACAGAAGAATGCTGAAGATTAGGTGGGTAGATCACATAACTAATGAGGAGGTATTGAATAGAATTGGGGAGAAGAGGAGCTTGTGGCACAACTTGACTAGAAGAAGGGATCGGTTTTTAGGACATGTTCTGAGACATCGAGGGATCACTAATTTAGTATTGGAGGGCAGCGTGGAGGGTAAAAATCGTAGAGGGAGACCAAGAGATGAATACACTAAGCAAATTCAGAAGGATGGGGGCTGCAGTAGGTACTGGGAGATGAAGAAGCTTGCACAGGATAGAGTAGCATGGAGAGCTGTATCAAACCAGCCTCAGGACTGAAGACCACAACAGCAACAACTCTGGCCAGGACAATTCGCCGTGTTTTTGCTAGGATAGGAGCATTTTTCATTCTGCTTCCCAACTTTTACTCTACCTTAATTTTGACGTTAGAGTGCCTTAGCTTGGCAACTTATGTAGATTTGTGTTGACTCGGGCGACGACTGCTCCGGTATACTTTTTTTTCCGAGCCGTGGTGCTTATGTCGTGACATCGGACAAAGCTTTCACAAAACTGCAGGACGACCATTAATTATATGTACTTGTCTATCTTTTTATAAAATTTGAACCGTTTTCGCACAAGTTTGAAACATAGATGTGGCGCGCTTAAAAGAAAAACGTAAACTCCGTCCACAGCCCCTGTCGAACCCAGCGGTACCGACCGATCGCCGTGTCATCCTCAGCCCACAGGCGTCACCGGCTGCGGGTATGGAGGGGGCATGTGGTCAGCACACCACTCTCCCGGCCGTATGTCAGTTGCCGAGACCGGAGCCGCTACTTCTCGATCAAGTAGCTCCTCAGTTTGCCTCACAAGGGCTGAGTGCACCCCGCTTGCCAACAGCGCTCGGCAGACCGGATGGTCACCCATCCACGTGCTAGCCCAGCCCGACAGCGCTTAACTTCGTTGATCTGACGGGAACCGGTGTTACCACAGCGGCAAGGCCGTCGGCGCGCTTCAAGAAAGCTCACAAAAACGTGTTTCTTTTTGCACGTAAAATGCGAATAAAGCTACATTTTTGAAGTGAGTGCTCTGTTACATGTTAATAATGTATTTTTTAGTTATTAGATTCACTTTAAACCGTTTCCGCGCCTTCAGATCCCGTAGGAACTAATTTTACGTGCTATGTTTAGCTCGAATTTAAACCACCTTATTCGTTTTAACTTTATCTGTTTGTCTATCTTTGCAAAGTTTGAACCGTTTCGTACAAGTATGAAACACGGAAGTGGAGCGCTTCAGAAACCTCCCAGAATAACGTGTTATTTGCACGTAGAAACCAAATGAAGGATGATTTTTTCCAAACGGTTAAAATTTATCTTAGACGAGGACGCGATACGCCGGTGGAATAAATTTCAACCATCCCTTCTCGCTGCAGTTCGCAGTTATTTAAGGGTGACTGATTTTGCACGTAAAATTCGAACGGTGCAAATTCAGTGATGCTATTGGCTGAAAATTAATTTTAGCGCAACTGAAATCTTTTGCAAGAGGAATTAATCGACCCACACTATCTGCCTGGACGCCAGCTCCGGTTCGTCGTTCAAACCTTGCTTCGCCAGAAGATGATGGGTACGAAACTCATCGAAACGTTGCGACAAGACGACGCCACCACTCGGCTGACAACCCGAGAATAATTCATCAGTGGAATACGCGGAGAAAGACTGCAATCGCATATACCTTGCTTAATATTCTGTAAGATATACTGAAGAGCCAAAGAAATTGGTAAACCTGCCTAATATTGTGTAGGGCCACCGCGAGCACGCAGAAGTACCGCAACACGACGTGGCACGGACTCGACTAAAGTCTGAAGTAGTGCTGGACGGAATTGACACAATGAATCCCGCAGGCTGTCCATAAATTAGTAAGAGTACGAGGGGGTGAAAATCTCTTCTGAACACACCGTTGCAAGGCATTCCAGTTATGTTCAATAATGTTCATGTCTGGAGGGTCTGGTTGCCAGCGGAAGTGTTTAAACTCGGTAGAGTGTTCTTAGAATCACTCTGTAGCAATCCTGGACGTGTGAGGTGTCGCATTGTCCTGCTGGAATTGTCCACGTCCGTCGGAATGCACAACGGACATGAATGTACGCTGGTGATCAGACAGGATGCCTAGGTACGTGTCACCTGTCAGAGTCGCATCTAGACGTATCAGGGGTCCCATATCACCCCAACTGCATATTCCCCACACCATTAAAGAGCCTCCATCACCTTGAACAGTCCTCTGCTGACATGCAGGGTCCACGGATTCACGAGGTTGTCTTCATACCCGTACACGTCCATCCGATTGATACAACTTGAAACGAGACTCGTCCGATGAGGCAATGTGTTTCCTGTCATCAACAGTCCTATGTCTGTGTTGATGGGCCCAGGCGAGGTGTAGAGTTTGTGTCGTGCAATAATCAAGGGTACACGAGTGGACCCTCGCTCCGAAAGCCCATATAGATAATGTTTCGTAGAATGGTTCTCACGCTGACACTTGTTGATGGCGCAGTACTGAAATCTGCACCAGTCTGCGAAAGGGTTGCACTTCTGTCACACAGAACGATTCTCTTCAGTCGTCGTTGGTCCCGTTCTTGCAGGATCTTTTTCCGGGCGCAGCGATATCTGAGGTTTGATATTTTACCAGATTCGTGATATTCACGGTGCACTTGTGAAATGGTCGTACGGGAAAATCCGCACTTCATCGCTACCTCGGAAATGCTGTGTCCCATCGCTCGTGCACCGACTATAACACCACGTTCAGACTCACTTAAATCCTGATAACCTGCCATTTTAGCACAGTAACCGATCTAACAACTGCGCCAGATACTTGCTGTCTTATATAGACGTCGCCGACCGCAGCGCCGTATTATGCCTGTTTACATATCTCTGTATTTGAATACGCATACCTATACCAGTTTCTTTGGCGCTTCAGTGTAGCTACTGCAAAACATATATTCTAGTGGGTATACGGTTGGCCCGTGGTCCGAGCTGAACCAAAAACGTTTTACCCCATATTCGTAGCTCAAATAGGAAGCGAGCACCAAGGCACCCCCTACTCCCACCCCCAATTGTAACATATTTGTTACAGCGTGGGTCAAACGATACTGTTTCCCAAGAGTTTAATAACACACAAACAAACACAATGCGATAGTATGAAGCAGGTGCGTTACTTCTCTAAAATGTTATTATTGTATTGTGCTTGTGTGGGCGGATTTCGTAACTGTGAAAGCCAGCGGACCGAGATACTTCTTGTACTGCTAAAACGCCATTGTCCCCTACCTGCATCTTCAGGTCTGCGCTGTATCACATAACGTATGCACCCAATACTCTGCATACAGCATGTGTATGTGAGCATGGGAAATACTCTGCCTTCCAAAACCATTGAAATACTCGGAAGGGGAGGAAGAGGCGAAATAAAACCTCACAGACTGAGAGGCTGTGCGATTTTATTTCAGTGATTTCAAAATCGAGTCAAATTTACAAAGAATTTGTCAGTATTGGGCTCTTTATAATTGCAACTTTCCATCTCCACCCTCTGGCCTGGGTGCCGATACTCATTCGGATGGGGAAGGTGTCATAAGGCCCTTGTATCCTCTCCTGAGGCAACCTGACCCATAACTGTTTTATCCTGCGTTCCAACACTGGGATGGATCTGATGTCTGAGATGGTCCCACAAGTGTTCTATCTGGGATGTACAGGGCTATTACAAATGATTGAAGCGATTTCATAAATTCACTGTAGCTCCATTCATTGACATATGGTCACGACACACTACAGATACGTAGAAAAACTCATAAAGTTTTGTTCGGCTGAAGCCGAACTTCAGGTTCCTGCCGCCAGAGCGCTCGAGAGCGCAGTGACACAAAATGGAGACAGGAGCCGAGAAAGCGTATGTCGTGCTTGAAATGCACTCACATCAGTCAGTCATAACAGTGCAACGACACTTCAGGACGAAGTTCAACAAAGATCCACAAACTGCTAACTCCATTCGGCGATGGTATGCGCAGTTTAAAGCTTCTGTATGCCTCTGTAAGGGGAAATGAACGGGTCGGCCTGCAGTGAGCGAAGAAACGGTTGAACGCGTGCGGGCAAGTTTCACGCGTAGCCCGTGGAAGTCGATGAATAAAGCAAGCAGGGAGCTAAACGTACCACAGCCGACGGTTTGGAAAATCTTACGCAAAAGGCTAAAGCAGAAGCCTTACCGTTTACTACAAGCCCTGACACCCGATGACAAAGTCAAACGCTTTAAATTTTCGGCGCAGTTGCAACAGCTCATGGAAGAGGATGCGTTCAGTGCGAAACTTGTTTTCAGTGATGAAGCAACATTTTTTCTTAATGGTGAAGTGAACAGACACAATGTGCAAATCTGGGCAGTAGAGAATCCTCACGCATTTGTGAAGCAAATTCGCAATTCACCAAAAGATAACGTGTTTAGTGCAATCTCACGGTTTAAAGTTTACGGCCCCTTTTTCTTCTGCGAAAAAACGTTACAGGACACGTGTATCTGGACATGCTGGAAAATTGGCTCATGCCACAACTGGAGACCGACAGCGCCGACTTCATCTTTCAACAGGATGGTGCTCCACCGCACTTCCATCATGATGTTCGGCATTTCTTAAACAGGAGATTGGAAAACCGATGGCTCGGTCGTGGTGGAGATCATGATCAGCAGTTCATGTCATGGCCTCCACGCTCTCCCGACTTAACCCCATGCGATTTCTTTCTGTGGGATTATGTGAAAGATTCAGTGTTTAAAACTCCTCTATCAAGAAACGTCCCAGAACTGCGAGCTCGCATTAACGATGCTTTCGAACTCATTGATGGGGACATGCTGCGCCGAGTGTGGAAGGAACTTGATTATCGGCTTGATGTCTGCCGAATCACCAAAGGGGCACATATCGAACATTTGTGAATGCCTAAAAAAACTTTTTGACATTTTGTATGTGTGTGCAAAGCATTGTGAAAATATCTCAAATAATAAAGTTATTGTAGAGCTGTGAAATCGCTTCAATCATTTGTAATAACCCTGTATTTGGGAGTCTTGTTGGCGGCAGGGGCGCTGAACATCACGCAGAAAGTTCATAGAGACATATGCCGTGTATGGATGAGCATTATCCTGCAGAAAAATGGCACCACGGTGCTGTCGCGTGGGAGGTAACACGTGAGGACGCAGGCTGTCCGTGACGTATGATTGTGCTTTTAGGGTCCCCTCATTCACTAACATCTGTGTGGACCTGAAATCACACCAGATGGCTCCGCACACCATGACACCAGGGTAGCGCAGAATCACGACTCACTGCTGAACAGAGTGCGATGCCGTTCTTCAGCAGTCGGCCACTGCACCCTCCACACGCAGCCCTTTCTCCCATGTTACTCGCAGCTGGGCCTCGGACGGTAATTCCCCACTTCCGCTGCTGCCGTTCCCCGGCCAATGTTGTTACAGGGAGTCCATTACCTGTTCTCGGATGGTAGCAGCTGATGTGAAGGGGTTACAACTGCTTTCCGCACGATAACGTGATCCTTTCTTTTGGTGGGCAGACGAGGTGGACCGGAACGATGAGTGAGTCTACCATCACGTTTCCATGCTCTCCAACATCGGTCCACTGTCACATCTGAATACCTGACGGATCTAGATATTGCGCAATTCGACCACTCGGCCAGATACAGACCCACCACGAGGTCCCTTTCTAGCCTTGTCAGCTGCAGGTAACACTATCTCACAGAAGTATCCGGCATCTCCGTGTCCTTCATAGTCATCACTCAACGTCTGGCGCTGTGTATGACCCTTATATATTCTTTGAGACCTGACAACAACACTAAACACGAAGAAGACAGATACAGTGTGGTGACCGTTTTACCAGCCATAAAGAATTGCAACTCTAATACATATCCATACGTATTATAAAAATGTATGTACCTCGTATACAGGGTGTTACAAAAACGTACGGCCAAACTTTCAGGAAACATTCCTCACACACAAATAAAGAAAAGATGTTATGTGGACATGTGTCCGGAAACGCTTAATTTCCATATTAGAGCTCATTTTACTTTTGTCAGTATGTACTGTACTTCCTCGATTCACCGCCAGTTGGCCCAATTGAAGGAAGGTAATGTTGACTTCGGTGCTTGTGTTGACATACGACTCATTGCTCTACAGTACTAGCATCAACCACATCAGTACGTAGCATCAACAGGTTAGTGTTCATCACGAACGTGGTTTTACAACCAGTGCAATGTTTACAAATGCGGAATTGGCAGATGCCCATTAGATGTATGGATTAGCACGGGGCAATAGCCGTGGCGCGGTACGTTTGTATCGAGACAGATTTCCAGAACGAAGGTGTCCCTACAGGAAGACGTTCGAAGCAATTGATCGGCGTCTTATAGGGAGCACGGAACATTCCAGCCTATGACTCGCGACTGGGGAAGACCTAGAAAGACGAGGACACCTGCAATGGACGAGGCAATTCTTCGTGCAGTTGACAATAACCCTAATGTCAGCGTCAGAGAAGTTGCTGCTGTACAAGGTAACGTTGACCACGTCACTGTATGGAGAGTGTTACGAGAGAACCAGTTGTTTCCGTACCATGTACAGCGTGTTCAGGCACTATCAGCAGCTGATTGTCCTCCACGGATACACTTCTGCGAATGGTTCCAACAATGTGTCAATCCTCATTTCAGTGCAAATGCTCTCTTTACGGATGAGGCTTCCTTCCAACGTGATCAAATTGTAAATTTTCACAATCAACATGTGTGGGCTGACGAGAATCCGCACGTAATTGTGCAATCACGTCATCAACACAGATTTTCTGTGAACGCTTGGGCAGGCATTGTTGGTGATGTCTCGATTGGGCCCCATGTTCTTCCACCTTCGCTCAATGGAGCACGTTATCATGATTTCATACGGGATACTCTACCTGTGCTGCTAGAAAATGTGCCTTTACAAGTACGACATAACATGTGGTTCATGCACGATGGAGCTCCTGCACATTTCAGTCGAAGTGTTCGTACGGTTCTCAATGACAGATTCGGTGACCGATGGACTGGTAGAGGCGGACCAATTCCATGGCCTCCACGCTCTCCTGACCTCAACCGTCTTGACTTTCATTTTTGGGGGCATTTGAAAGCTCTTGTCTACGCAACCCCGGTACCAAATGTAGAGACTCTTCGTGCTCGTATTGTGGACGGCTGTGATACAATACGCCATTCTCCAGGGCTGCTTCAGCGCATCAGGGATTCCATGAGACGGAGGGTGGATGCATGTATCCTCGCTAACGGAGAACATTTTGAACATTTCCTGTAACAAAGTGTTTGAAGTCACGCTGGTACGTTCTGTTGCTGTGTGTTTCCATTCCATGATTAATGTGATTTGAAGAGAAGTAATAAAAGGCGTTGTAACATGGAAAGTAAGCGTTTCTGGTCACAGGTGCGCATAACATATCTTCTTTCTTTGTGTGTGAGGAATGTTTCCTGAAAGTTTGGCCGTAACTTTTTGTAACACCCTGTATGTGTATGTTCCACATCTCCTCGTAAACCACTGGACCGATATCAACCAAAGTTCGTACACCTATCTCTAACTGTCAGGAAACGATTTATACGGGAGTAAGGACCACCTACCTTTCATATTCCAGGAGATACCACGTCATAAATAATGAGATGGGTGAAAAATGCCTCATCAAGCATGAAATTTTAATGCATTAATTCTTAACTACTAAGAGACTCCTACAGCCGGGTCAAGGACACCTGGCATCGCTTTTGAAAGCTTTCGGCTGTGGAGCACGTGTGGGATGTGATGGGACGAGAAGTGATTCGTGCGACTCGTCAACCGACAACTCTTACATAACTGCGTGAACAGGTCGAGTAGGCGTGGAGCAACGTTTCCCAGGAAAGTATTCGCCATCTGCACGATCGTCCTGATGCCAGAGTCAGCCCCTGCATGGCCGCCCGTGGAGGCTGCACCACGTACTGACATGGGTGAGTCAGCATGGGTCAATATCTGGTACCTCAGAACAGCTTGTTCTACTCGTCTGTAAGTGGAATCATTTCATGTACTCCATATGCACTGTTCCAACTACAAACCTTGAGTGAATTGGAAACCTTGAAAAGGGTGTCCTAATTTTTTTCCGGCAGTGTATATCAGCAGTACACCGTACCAGCCCCGTCAGTTATTGTATCACAGACACAGTCCCTTTGACTATTCAGAGATGTCACTAAACCCGTCCAAAGAAGTAAACAACCGTACATGAGCAGCGCCGATTGGACGGAGGCGGTCCGACAGTCGACAAGTTCCAGTCATTCCACCAGGAAGGAGGTACACAGATCGTGTTGTCTGTAGTTCAACTACGCCTAGACGGTCAATACCGTGGTTCGATCTCGTCCGCATTGTTATTTTGTGCCAGGAAGGGCTCTCAACAAGGAAAGTGTCCAGGCATCTCGGAGTGAATCAAAGCGATGTTGTTCGGACATGGATGAGATACAGAGTGACAGGAACTGTTTATGACATGCATCGCTCAGGCCGCACAAGGGCTACTACTGCAGTGGATGACCACAATCTACGGATCATGGCTCGGAGGAGCCCTGACAGCAACGCCACCATGTTGAATAATGCCGTTCGAGCAGCCACAGGACGTCATGTGAGGACTCAAACTGTCCAAAATAGGCTCCATGAATCGCGGCTTCACTCCCGACGTCCGTGGCGAGGTCCATCTTTGCAACGAGACACCATGCAGCGCCGTACAGATGGGCCCAACAACACGCCGAACGAAGCGCTCCGGATTGTCATCACGTTCTCTTCGCCGATGAGTGCCGCATATGCCTTCAGACAGACAATCGTCGGTGACATGTTTGGAGGCAGCGCGGTCAGGCTGAACGCCTTAAACACACTGTCCAGCGAGTGCAGCAAGGTGGAGGTTCCCTGCTGTTTTGGTGTGGCATTACGCGGGGCCGACGTACGCCGCTGCTGGTCTCGGAAGGCGCCATAACGGTTGTGCGATACCTGAATGCCTTCCTCCGACCGATAGTGCAACCATATCGGCAGCATATTGGAGAGGCATTCGTCTTCATGGACGACAATTCTCGCCCCCATCATGCACATCTTGTGAATGACTTCTTTCAGGATAACGACATCGCTCGACTAGAGTGGCAAGTATGTTCTCCTGTCGAACATGCCAGGGATGGATTGAAAAGGGCTGTTTATGGACGACGTGACCCACCAACCACTTTGAGGGATCTACGCCGAATCGCCGTTGAGGTGTGGGACCATCTGGTTCAACAGTGCCTTGATGAACTTGTGGATACTATGCCACGACGAATACAGACATGCATCAATGCAATAGGACGTGCTACTGGGTATCAGAGGTACCGGTGTGTACAGCAGTCTCGATCACCACTTCTGAAGGTCACGCTGTACAGTGGTACAACATGCAATGTGTCGTTTGCATGAGCAATGAAAAAAGGCGGAAATGATGTTGATGTTGATCTCTGTTATAATTTTCTCTACAGGTACCGGAACTCTCGGAACCGAGGTGATGCAAACCTTTTTTTGATATGTGTATGATAAGGCTTCATGCGTCGCTGAGGCACTCAAGCTACCCGACCTCTGCAATGTACATGGTTCTTGATAAATGTGTCATTCACATGTATATAATTCAAGGCCATTGATATATATAAGGAAAAGGAATGTGATTTCTTAGCAATCGTTAGCATTTTCTCTCCCTCGAATTTCGAATTATTCAGCACAACTTTTTGTATTCTGTTTGTTAATTATGACCTGGACTACTTTTCTGTACAGTCACCAGTTTCATAAAACTTAAATTTTTGCAGGAGAATAGCATGATCTTCACAATTAAACGCTTTGGAAAGATCAGAAAAAAGAAATCAACTCGTGATAGTTCGTCATTTAATGTTCGTAATATTTGGTGAGTGAATAAGTAATTTTTTTCAACTTAAATATGAGATTACACTTGAGTACATTACTTTATCGAACATTTTTGAAAAAGAGGTCAATAAGAAAACTGAACGATAATTATTTAAATCTTACGTGTCATCTATATTTGAAAGAGGTTTAAAATGGCATATGTTATTGGTTAATCTGCACGGAAAAATTCCGCGTGCCAGTGACCCATTACATGTATCACTAAGAACATTACTTACTAAGTTGAAACGACTCTTAAGAATTATGTTTGAAACTCCGCCAACACCATAAGAGCTTTTGTTTTGAGAGGTTTTATTTGGCAATTTGTGGTAAGGTCTTATGAGCCCAAAATGCTGAGGTCATCGGTCCCTAAGCTTACGCACTGCATAATCTAACTTAAACTAACTTACGCTTAGGACAACACACATACCCATGCCCGAGAGAGGACTCGAACCTTCGACGGGGGGAGCCGCGCGGACCGTGACAATGCGCCTCAGACCGCTCGGCTAGCTCGCGCGGCCAGAACTTCTATAATTTCATTAATTTCAATGTAGGGTGTTGCTGCTACTTCTACTTGCTTGGGGCTTGTGAAAGAAATTTTTCTTATAATCTCTTGATGCTTCAGCTGAACCACTAAATTCTGTCTTTCCGCTACATTCAGAATTCGGCTACATTCAGAAAGTGATTGTTAAAAACACTCGTGATTTGTGGATTATCAGTTACAACATTCGCATTCAGTTTAATTGTGATAGTTTGTTGTGCACCACAATTGCAGTACAGAGTATATGAATGTTGATGAATGACTTAAAGTGATAAATTTTAATAATATTAACAAAATATAGATGTGAAATTTTGGTAATGGAAATCATGATAAAGTACCACAATTTGTTCTCAGATACATAAATAAACATTCCCCCTCAAAATTGACCATAAAACTGTCAAATGCAAACCAATATTATAACAAAATTGTATGGTCCCTTAATGAAGCTATATGTTAGCTACACTTAATTTGATAACTCAGTAATCCCCTAAGAAACAAATTAGTACGCCACAAAAATTTCATATACACTTTCCCAACACATTTTAGCAACGTTTTCTGACATATTTCCTTTTTGAGCTATAAAATATGTGATTTTTATCCGATTAAATATCGTATTTTCAAAAACAAAGCACAAAATTATTCCATCACCTTTCGGGCATATATCCGGCATAGTATTATTTCTTCTTCGAGTGTGTTGGCTCATAACGGTATAGCCATTTTGAAGGTGAGTCGGTGACAAAACTGAAACCATGTGGCGCAATACTGTACTGTGTCAAGTGATTTTAACAGTGTCACCGACTCATCAGAAATCTTCACTGTGAAGACATTGTATTTCCGACTACATATGCATAGAAACGTCGCTTTTTCTTGCCAACATCAAGTATGGGAACAAAATTTAGCTAATGGTGTAATATTTAGTAGTGACATCAACAGTTCTCATTCCAAAAGCTTCATTAATGCGACGTAGTTTTTTCGACGTGGTTTTGTACTCATTTCAAGGAGAGCAGGTCATTCAAATTTGTTGTTCGATGCCCGCGGTATTGAGAGTCGCCTGTGGGTTGATTCAATGAAGGGAGAAGACGACGTATAGCTGCAGATGTATTTGGCTCGGGACAGCGTTGTGACAGCCAGTGGGTGGAGCCCATGCGATGTTTTGCTGCTCTGTCACTGCCCCGCCCACCAGCACGTCACTGTCCGTCCGACAGCCGCTCTCCCGCACAACAGCGCCAACATTTATGCCGTCACTGTGCCCACTGCCTGTGTCACGAGCTGCCACGTGCCACAAAACGCAAAAGCCCCAGCTGACTACGTTGTCAGAGGCAATCATCTCACTTACGATCTTACAGGATATGACTGTTGGCGAAATTTCTCATGTGCAACTTTCTTAAGAAGTCCCTAGACGTGGACAGAAATTGCAAATTGAATCTACAATATGTTACATAAGAGGTGCTCACATGAGACTCGCGAATGTGAGGTTGTGGAACCCGGCGAGAGTTTTGTGACGTAATAATGCGCAATTTCGTGCTGCAGAACATCGCCGAGTGTGACTAGGCGATTTGAGACGCGTCGGATTTTCCAGACTTACTGTGAAATATGAATAGATATGACTCAAGACTGCTTTGTGCGTCACAGAGCAACTCCACAAAAATAAGCCTCTCTGAAGCTAAGTTGGAGTATTTGGTGGTTTTCGAGTTAGGATTTGTGTTATGAAACTACTACGTTGTTTCAATGTTCTGGCTCATTAAAGATCTGTACATAAATCGTTTTTGTTATGATTTACTATAGTAAAAGGAAAATGGCACGTTGTTGACGAAACGCACTATTGTACAGGTCACACAGCTGGCCTAACTATGAAATAAAAGGTTCAAATGGCTCTAAGCACTATGGGACTTAACATCTGAGGTAATCAGTCCCCTGGACTTAGAACTACTTAAACCTAACTAACCTAAGGACATCACACACATCCATGCCCGGGGCAGGATTCGAAACTGCAACCGTAGCAGCAATGCGGTTCCGGACTGAAGCGCCTTGAACCGCTCGGCCACCGCGGCCGGCACCTAACTATCACTTCGAACTCTTGTTTAATATATCATGCACTTGTAAGCCATTGTGGCCTACGTGGCAAGCAAAATCGTCACAGCAGCAGGTGTTTTTATAATCTCCTTCCTAGGCACTCGTCTGTACAGAGAGTAGGGGAACCTTGCTGATGGAAGTAGGCTGTTTAGGTTTTTATGTTGGTAACGCCATGTAGCGCTCTATAAGAAAGTCACTGACCGTGCTGTGTGCAGTCTGTGGCTGGTTCGCATTGTTGGAGTATATGCTATTGTAGTGTTGGGCAGTTGGCTGTTAACAGCGCGTGGCGTTGCGCAGTTGGAGGTGAACCGCCAGCAGTGGTGGATGTCGGGAGTGAGATGGCGGAGTTTTGAGAGCAGATGATCTGGACGTGTGTCCATCAGAGACAGTAAATTTGTAAGACTGGATGTCATGAACTGCTATATATATTATGACTTTTGAACACTATTAAGGGCTCTGAGCACTATGGGACTTAACAGCTATGGTCATCAGTCTCCTAGAATTTAGAACTACTTAAACCTAACTAAGCTAAGGACATCACACAACACCCAGTCGTCACTATTAAGGTAAATACATTGTTAGTTCTCTATCAAAATCTTTCATTTGCTAACTACGCCTATCAGTAGTTAGTGACTTCAGTAGTTAGAATCTTTTATTTAGCTGGTAGTAGTGGCGCTCGCCGTATTGCAGTAGTTCGAGTAATGAATATTTTTGTGACGTAAGTGATTCATGAAAGGTATAGGATATTGTTAGTCAGGGCCATTCTTTTGTAGGGATTATTAAAAGTCAGATTGCGTTGCGCTAAAAATATTGTGTGTCACTTTAGTGTTGATCAGAATAGGCAAAGAACAAAATGTCTGAGTACGTTCAGTTCTGCTCAGCTGTTTGAAAATCAAATAATGTAAGAGGTTTATCAGCACAGTAATTCATAAATTTTTCTAAGGGGACGTTTCACTGATTGATGGCTTCCCGTGGAGAGCGTCGCTCCAACCCCCAAGTTCTCTCTTGGCACCAGCATCCAACTAACTGGATCGAGTGCCCCCCCTCCCTCCCCCCTGATTTTCTCATGGATCAATGTCCTAAATGACAAATTTCCATTTCTAATATGATCACCTCTTGGCCACAACACAACTGTCCAGCTGGCTTGTAAACCATTATGGCCATGCACAAAAGTAATCCATACATGGAATAAACTACTTGTGATTCATGAAAATTTTAATCTTCTGACTGAAAGCTCTCTAAAGAAACCCACAAGTTGTAGACCATGATCAAGCGCTTTCTGTACCTGCAATCTGTCGTGTCACTAAATCCAATGGCGTATATGGGAATATAACTGATTCCAGACTTTCTAAACCACCAGCGCTTTCGACTGACGATGTAGAAGTGTCTGCATGCAGTGTCCCTGGAACGCTGAAAAAAAGAAGTACGAATATTTAACAGTCAGATATATAATGCTTGAATAATATATGTGGTAGGGTTCAGCTGTGGATATTTTGACAGAAATGTTCAGATATGATTCATTTATTCAGTTCTAACCCTTTGTATACTTCATTTGACTGTTCATATCTCTGGCCAAAGACATTTTTACGGGACGACACATGGAATAAGTCCTTCGTATTTCGGCTTTGCTTAAGACCCTTACATTCACTGACAGCTTCGCCGGCCGCATTAGCCAAGCGGTTCTAGGCGCTTCAGTCTGGAACCGCGCGATCGCTACGGTCGTAGGTTCGAATCCTGCCTCGGGCATGGGTGTGTGTGATGTCCTTAGGTCAGTTAGGTTTAAGTAGTTCTAGGGGACTGATGTCCTCAAATGTTAAGTCCCATAGTGCTCATAGTTATTTGAACTGACAGCTCCTCAATGGCCCTCGCAAATTTTCTCAGTCCATCTTCGACCGTCGCTAATCAAGTTAACTCAGCGTGTACCTCTTTCGAAGCAAATGTGTGTGACTGGTGCGCCAGATGCAGTCGGCGATTGCCTGAGAGCTCGCCTAGCGCGTTGAAATCCATGAGATCGCCCGCTTTCACTCCTGTACTAGTGCTCACATGTGAGAAAATCTTTATCATGTCAGATTGGAAGAACTCGTAGTAGCGGGCGTCTAAATTGTTGAGATCCTCTCCTATGTTCGCTGAATGAATATCTGTTTCTTGTAAGCTGACTAAGTATTGGCGGAATACAAAATGTTAAAATCTTCCGTGCCCTGAAGAAGTTCCGCACACGAATTGTAAAATCTTTTTAAAGCTATATTCCAGCCGCTGCGGGGCAATAGAAGCCAGCTCGACCCAATGTGCTAATCAAGTAGACCGCTGGGCAGTACTGCTGACATTACGTCAAACACCACAGCCGGATGGGATTGCGACCCCGCCCACGGGCGAAGCGCATAGAACAGCTGACGCCGCAACACGGTGTGCCCGAGAATGAAATAACTCGAAACACAAGCGTGCTGTCGATAACTCAGACGTTGCAAATACGACCGGGCATAGCAACCCGTGCTCGTTGCAGACAACGTTCTAATTCGCAAGACAAGTTTATTAAAAGGTGACCGGTTTCGATCATCAAATGATCATCTTCAGATCTACAGCCATGTTGATGGACAGTGGCTGTGCATGGAACTGGAACCGTGGCTGTGCATGGAGCTGGAACAGTTGAAAGACGATCGTGAACTGCAGCCTCTGCCTTCTGAGGGACTTCGTGCGGTGGACTGCAGTTGACATCGTCGTTCAGAGGTTCCTGTTCCAAGCACAGCCATTGCCCATTAGTATGGCCCTCGATATGAAGATGACCATATGATGACCGAAACCGATCACCTTTCAATAAACGTGTCTTGTCATCTAGACTGTTTTAATTAATTTCTAAGACTACATTTTGATCGCTGATATTTCCAACAACGTTTTTAAAAATAATTACAGTCTGCTGAGTTTTAGAGAAACCGTACCTAACACTTTGGTGATAAAGATCTGCTGGCTGCTTGGCCACTGATGTACTTGTCAAGTTCCGGACGGAGGAGCACTACTTATGTGGCGTAGCATCTGCTGGACTTCGAAACTTCACCGATTCGGGAAGAGGCTAGTGTACGGACAGCGTCTGTCCTCTGAGTGACTTCGTGTGGTGAACTGTTGCTGTCTAACCGCGCGGGTGCTCACTTCACAAAAATATTCGCGGAATCTATATTATTTTCGTAGTGCACCAAGCTTTGTGGTGCATCCGTTCACAGTGCGGGTAGGGGCCTGAGTATACACCAGTGCAGTGCCGAAACTAGTGGCTTAAAGAAAAATGAATAGGAACTAATTGAAACACGGCTTTTGTTTGGTCTTAGTTCTACATGCAGATAGCATAAAGGCTAGTGATGGTGCAATTAATTGTTTATGTAAAACTATAATTCCTTTGAACCTCTTGCAAAAGAAATCATGATGATATGACTCTTGAGTTTTTGTAAATACAACATAACCATTAAAAAAAAAAGACTTAAAACAATCGTATATAGTAGAATCTTGCTCCGCTAATACTGGTAATATGCCGATGAATCAAATACGTGCGATGCTTACCTTCATGACAGCAGCCGAGTGATTCTCCAATATGCTTAAGTTAGCTCCAAAACCTGTCGCAGTCATTAACGGCCAGTATGCTGCAGATTGTAAATGGTGTCAAATCGCTGCACACAGCGCCGGGTACATCCCGTGTGACTGGAACTTGCATCGCTACGCTTGACCTCAGTTGTATCACATAAATCATCAAATGATGCCGGATACGCGGATCTATAGTGTAATTAGTACAGATTAATCCTCGGAAGGTGGTCTGCAGAGTATGTCCACTATATACAACAGTGTTGTGGTGACTCATATCAAAATTGTCACCTCGTAACTTGCAGACTTGGGGTTTGACTGTGCTATCGCTAAGCACACGCCTACACTCAAAGTATGTCTTAGGTAACTGGTACTTAGTTATCTGAATAACTGCTGGGCGGGATTCCGTGGGACTTCTCGCTACTGGCGACTGCGGATCATAATGTCTTCGTAGTGCCACAGTGACGCCCCATAGCCGGACGCTGCAACAATTGTTGGTCTGCGATAAAGTGCAGAGATTATCACAATCGATCTATCGCACTCGAGACAGTACCGAACTGGAACAAAGAACGTCATATTTAGTATCATAACAATGATACACATTCAAAGCATATTCGGCAAAAGTGGAAGCTTCCTTTTTCAGACTCCAACTGTTCTAACGTCCAATCAGTTTAGTGATTATAACTCCTATTTGTGCCGTTGTTTCCGCTCCCCAATACGTTCATACCATGAACTGAAAGCTCAGACTAACGGCTTACATGGCGTTTGTGCAGGTGGCACACTCGCTAACCGAAAACGATCATCGCGCCACCCTATAACCTTGGGTCCAGCAGAAGTGGGTAAAAGGAAGATTCGATACTGTACCGTCACAGGCTGTGAAAGGAGACTAGTCTGACAAGTGAAGTACGTAACCCATATGTCTCAGGCTTTGGAACAGCTGGTGACCACAGCGGACCAGAGTTGGCTGCAGCTGTGTGTTTCCTGTGATGTTCCCGACAGTGCCGATTTAGCTTGCTTGCAGCTACTTACCCCGTCCTCTTCCCATTCTTTCAGTCATCAGCAAGCGTATTTACGACGGTCGCCCAATTGAATCCACTTTGACTGCCGCAGTAAGCGACATGCAGGTTACTCGGAATGAAACTCGTATCCCGGAATGTCTGCCGTGTTTCGACTATGTGCAGATGGGACGGCAGCCACATGGAAGGGACTCTGAGGTGACAAAACTGGGAGATTTGGGAGATTTCATATCATCTGCTGCCCTCCGGGAAAGTATTATGTTAATGAAGTAAGCTACAGCCACGTCTGAAGTTATCTTCCCGAAAAACATTTTATAAAATTATAGCGGCACCACTGTTTGGGGTAGGGAAAGTTAGTTTTGTGCTGTATTCAGAGCATGAGTTACACCCAGGTGTGCGCTGGATTGAGTAAGTTATGCATACGAGCAGTTGCAAAGGCAAATAGAGGCCACAGGGGCGTAGAACTGCCGGAGAGGAAACACAGCAGTTTCCATGACGCAAGTCACAGGCAGACGTGGGCCACTGGCCAACCTAAGTGTTATGCATATGTGACGTGAAAGAGCACGCTTGGCAAAACAGAAGTGCACAGCCGAGTATAAATAGGTGCCATTTTCTATTAAGTGTGGCAACTCTCCTGGATGGTGGGGCGTCACACCGCCAGGCTACACGCAGCAACAGATGGGGTGCCAGTGTCCCAGTCCACGGCGGGTCATTGGTTCGACCCTCTGATGCAGACGAGGGGTCCGCAGCCAGCCAGCAGTGGGCCATAATTCAGCTCACTACCGCGAGCAGTCGTCTCGGCTCCAAGCACATGCCGGAGACCAGATGAGGTGAGGGCCGCAGATTCGGATGCTGGATAGCAGGTGCTTGTTCGTCGCCACGATCTCAGCCACGTGGGCAAGGAGAAGAACACAGCTGGCCGCCTGCAGCTCACACCAAGCAGCGCTGAGTTGGCTGCTGGCACAGCCATCCTTACATCATCGGAACTCAGCGGGCCGGCCAAGGCCGGCACAACGCAGTGTTGTGTTGCACAGGCCGCTGGGGTACTCCCTCAGCATTGCAGGGCCCTGTGCTGCAGACTGAGGTGAACGGAGTACTGTATTGGAAAGAAATAAATCATTTGGCAAGTTTTTGCGGAGTTTTAATAGGGCACCTTGTAATGGTAGAAATGCATATCCTCCTATTTCCATCTGTTGTACTATACATTTTTTTCCTTATATGCCATTTCTAAATCTTTATATATTGTTTAATTGTTTTACTATTATATATATATATATATATATATATATATATATATGAGTTTATGTCGATGTATAATTGGTTTGTTTTGTAAATATTATTTGCATTTTTACGCTGCGTCTGGCCTAGGGAAAGCTATACTGTCGAAAGATTACATCGATAGGTCGTGTGGAGAACCAAAATGTTTAGGACCTTTGGTAGTGTTAACTCTGCCACATGGAGCGTGGGCAGAGGGAGTCTGGCTGGAGTAGGGCGGTGGAGCAGGTGTGTTGTGTGATGCTCCCGCGAGTTGCCGCGCTTTCGGGGTTTGGCAGCATGTAATTGCGCTCAACTTGCTATGATCGTTTCTGACACGGTGTCGCGGACGGGAAGCATTAGCTGGCGCACATCAAGAGCCTGTTTCGCCTGGTGACAGTGTCGAAGGCGTGCCAACATCCAGCTTCTGCAACAGCGACGGCCGACAATGAGTGACTGTCGCCACCTCCTCGATCGACTACTTCAAACCTTCAATCAACCAACAAGGAAGACTAAAAGCACATAACATTTTAGAACTGTATGGCAGACCTATTCCATTAGCAAAATACAGCCGGCTGGTGTGGCCGTGCGGTTCTAGGCGCTACAGTCTGGAACTGCGTGACCGCTACGGTCGCGGGTTCGAATACTGCCTCGGGCATGGATGTGTGTGATGTCCTTAGGTTAGTTACATTTAAGTAGTTCTAAGTTCTAGGGGACTGATGACCTCAGAAGTTAAGTCCCATAGTGCTCAGAGCCATTTGAACCAGCAAAATACAGCAACTTAGCATGAACCTTTGTTGCTCATTGTCCCAGTTGCATTACCAAGCAGGGTTCCTTCCTTTTCCGAAAGGAACTCGAGTGTCATTGAAATTCAAACGCCAGCATTAAAGTAATATCATTCGATTTCACTGTTTTAATTTCAAAGTTCAGTTAAGGTATTTAAGCTGGCTACAATATTTAGATTACACAAGCACAAATTAAGAGTGCGAGTTTTGTTACCATATTTTAGCTTACCTGTGACTGCAGCTCAGCTTGGTAAGTACTAAATTGTACTATTATTAATTGTTCAGAATCATTTAATTCAAGTTCAAAGTTAAATCTCTTATTTCTAAATTGCGTAGATTCAAGTTGCTTTTGAAAACGACTAACCTTATTGTATTGAATTTCGTAGTGCTTAAGAAACAAAGTTCACTATTAATTTCAGTCACTAAATTAACTTTCAGTTTTCCGGTTTTATTTATTCTTTTGCTAAATTAAGTCAGAGTGTAGCGAAATTTATTACTTCTGACAAACATTCAGTTTTCACACAACACGTGTCAACCTTGAGTTGCCACGCTTTTAGTGCTAATTATATGTGCAATAACCGTTATTTTTCAGTTATTATAGTAGTTGTCCATAGGACTGGTGACAGTAATTTTCCCCAAATCTCAAACATCTAATTAACGCCAGTTAATTGTTAACGTAACGACCGCACATTTGCTTTCTTTATTAACTTTACCCCTTTTCAAAATTAATTTCCACCAATTTCATTTGCATTTTTCCTTTCATTTAGTTGTAACCCTTTCCTCCCTCTTTACAGACAGATTAACTGCGGTGACGATTGCATTACTTCTTTACTACGCAGTCTTCCTCAAGCTAAGGAACCTATTCGGTTAAGAGCCTGTGTCTCCACATTTTATCTCACAACACAACCGAATAATGAACTGGCCATCTTTTCGTTAATCGCCATAGTTACTACAAAGATGCGTAGTTAAATGCTTCATCGTTCGTAATTCAAAGACTTCACATCGAGTAATGGCGTTGCAGAATGGTTGACATATGATGTGATAGGGACCTTTGATGGTCGTCACTGTTCTCAAAATATCGATATTGGGACTTTAAACATTAATGATTGAATATCGATACTAAAACCTTTTATGTCGTAAACTCGAACTTCGATGTTGGCAAAAAGAGGAAAAAAGAAAACTAGCTATTTGTTATCACTGGTAGTAGGTTTTTCGTTATTTAAACGAATGTTTTTCTAGACATGTGTCATAATACATTTTCCGATTGTTAATCGTGGCCATTGGGAGGGAGGGGGGAGGGGCAGGAACATTTTTTTACGAACTATTTGTAAGACAGGAACATTGGCTATTGTTATAGACAAGCCTGGACTAGTGCCTTTCGATGATCATTAAGATCATGCCTTCGTCCTGTCCAGTATTGAGTGCCAGTATTGCTTGGAACGTTTTTCTTTGTTAATTGCTAAAAATTATACGTCGAATTATGTAAGTACAGATTCAATGAAGTATACAGGGTGTAATAAAAATGTACGCACAAACTGCAGGACATATTCCTCACACGTAGACGAAGAAATTATGTTATGTGAACATGGGTCTGAAAACGCTTTGTTTCCATGTTACGACTCATTTTCTCCAACTCACTAATCTTGGGACACACTGAACGCACCAGCATACCACATAATACTCTCTCTCACAGGAGATGTTCAATATGCCGTCCGTGGGTACTGAGACACGCATCAACCCGCCGTCCTAGTGAATCTCGGATGCGCTGATGTGTCCATGGAGTAATGCTTGTCATTTTGCAACCTTCCATAATATGGGCACGGAGACTCTGAACATCGGTGCTGGGGTTCCAGATACAAGAGCTTTCAAATGCCCCCAAAAATAAAAGTCCAGTGGCTTTAGGTTCGGAGAGCGTAGAGGCCAGGAAACCGGTCCATCTCTACCTATACATCTATCATCGGATCTGTTATTTAGAAGCCGACAGACATTAGCACAAAAATGAGGAGGTGCTCCATCGTGAATGAAGTACATGTTTTCGCCCACAGCTAAGGGCACATCTGCTAACAGTTCATGTAGAACATTCTCAACGAAATTATGAGAACTTCGTCCGTTGAGCCTGAGCAAGAAACTGAGGCCCAACAATGCCAGCCCAAACACTGACGGAAAATTTTTGTTTATGACTTGCTTCAACAGCTGCATGAGAACTGACGTCTGCCCATACATGCCGATTGTGAAAATTTATAAACTGATCTCGTTGAAACGACAACTCATATTTGAACAACATCGTTGCACTAAAATTATTGTTGACAGTTTGTTGAATAAAACATTCTGAGAAGAATACCCTTGCAGGAAAATCAGCTGCTTGATAGTGCTTACACACGATGTAAATGGTGCGGATGCAGCTGGACCTTGTGTAACACTCGCCAGACAGTCACGTGGTCATTATTTAGTGTTGTAGCTACATGTCTTGTACCGACACCAGGGTCGTCGTCAACTGCATGAAGAAGTGCCGCCTACCGTTGCGGTGTCATCGTCCTTCTTGGCCTCCCCCCGGCCGCGAGTATCAGGCTTAAATGCCTCATGTTGCCTAAGTTGAGGATCAATGGTCTTAAACGTGCTCTTGTCGGGGCACCTTCGTCCTGGAAATCTCTCACGGTACAAACGTTGAGCGTGACAGCTATTGCCGTCAGCTAATCCATACATCAAATGTGCATCTGTCACTTCTGCATTTGTGTACACTGCCATTGCCCGAGAGAAGTCTGTGATGAACTCTACGTGGTAACCCGTCTGCTTGCAAAGCTCTTGCTGATCACTGGAAAAGTTGATATGTGTCGCATTGCAACAGGTAAACGTAAAACGAAACTCTGGCGGTGCACGACGTAACCAGACGTCACCAAGGGTGCATGTGCCCCATCATTCTAACGTTCTGTTCTTGTGTGTTCCTCATGATTAATGAGTTGGAGAAAATGTGGTGTAAAATGGAAACAAAGCATTTCCAGACTTAATTCATGTAACATAAAGTCTTCATCTACGTGTGAGGAGTGTATCCTGAAATTTGTACCTAACTTTTTGTTACACCCTGTAGTGCAAATGATGTCCTAAGAAAAGAATCAGACCTTAAACAAAATCTAGAAGTATTCAATAGGCAGAATTCGATGATCCCCATGATTGAAAGATTTATGTAGGTATGTTTAATAAGTCACAGCTGCAAAATACTAACGCGAATTCTTTACAGACGAATGGTAAAACTGGTAGAAGCGGACCTCGGGGAAGATCAGTTTGGATTCCGTAGAAATGTTGGAACACGTGAGGCAATACTAACCTTACGACTTATCTTAGAAGACAAGATTAAGAAAAGGCAAACTTACGTTTCTAGCATTTGTAGACTTAGAGAAAGCTTTTCACAACGTTAACTGGAATACTCTCTTTCCAATTCTGAAGGTGGCAGGGGTAAAATACAGGGAGCGAAAGGCTATTTACAATTTGTACAGAAACCGGATGGCAGTTATAAGAGTCGAAGGGCACGAAAGGGAAGCAGTGGTTGGGAAAGGAGTGAGACAGGGTTGTAGCCTGTCCCCGGTGTTATTCAATCTGTATATTGAGCAAGTAGTAAAGGAAACAAAAGAAAAATTCGGAGTAGGTATTAAAATTCATGGAGAAGAAGTAAAAACTTTGAGGTTCGCCGATGACATTGTAATTCTGTCAGAGACAGCAAAGGACTTGGAAGAGCAGTTTAACGGAATGGACAGTGTCTTGAAAGGAGGATATAAGATGAACATCAACAAAAGCAAAACGAGGATAATGGAATGTAGTCAAATTAATTCGGGTGATGCTGAGGGGATTAGATTAGGAAATGAGACACTTAAAGTAGTAAAGGAGTTTTGCTATTTAGGGCGCAAAATAACTGATGATGGTCGAAGTAGAGAGGATGTAAAATGTAGACTGGCAATGGCAAGGAAAGCGTTTCTGAAGAAGAGAAATTTGTTAACATCGAGTATAGATTTAAGTGTCAGGAAGTCGTTTCTGAAAGTATTTGTATGGAGTGTAGCCATGTATGGAAGTGAAACATGGACGATAACCAGTTTGGACAAGAAGAGAATAGAAGCTTTCGAAATGTGGTGCTACAGAAGAATGCTGAAGATAAGGTGGGTAGATCACGTAACTAATGAGGAGGTATTGAATAGGATTGGGGAGAAGAGAAGTTTGTGGCACAACTTGACTAGAAGAAGGGATCGGTTGGTAGGACATGTTTTGAGGCATCAAGGGATCACAAATTTAGCATTGGAGGGCAGCGTGGAGGGTGAAAATCGTAGAGGGAGACCAAGAGATCAATACACTAAGCAGATTCAGAAGGATGTACGTTGCAGTTGGTACTGGGAGATGAAGAAGCTTGCACAGGATAGGGTAGCATGGAGAGCTGCATCAAACCAGTCTCAGGGCTGAAGACCACAACAACAACAATGTCCCTTGATTATAAGAAATTGCCATGCTAGTTCGCCACACTTGCTAACAGCAGCACAAATTGAACTCGGGTTGTGGTTGCGAATCAATTAGGTAATGCTAGTGTCTGATACGTCGAATATCAGACTATTGGACGGAATATGAACAAGATCATGACAGAAATAAAAGTAGTGGTTACTATCAGCCGAACATGTTAACGTATTATGCACATCAACGTTGCTCGATCCTAGAATCAAGAACATACACTCCCAGAATGCTTTTGTATGTTCGGAGACAGAACTATCAAGCATTTGCTTGTAACTCTTCAAACGACTGTAGGAGGGCGTGGGTTCACGTAGGTGCTATACATTGCGGGAAAACAGAGAAATCAGATTTGATGTATAGAATGAACGTTGCAGAATAGCATAAGAAAAGATTAATTTGCAAACTGGGACAGAAACGATCCTACTAACGAGGGAACCTCCCCATCGCACACCCCTCAGATTTAGTTATAAGTTGGCACAGTGGATAGCCCTTGAAAAACTGAACACAGATCAATCGAGAATACAGGAAGAAGTTGTGTGGAGCTATGAAAAAACTAAGCAAAATATACAAAGTGAGTAGTCCATGTGCAAGATAGGCATCATCTAGGAGCGTTCGAGTTCAGGAGCGCCGTGGTCCCGTGGTTAGCGTGAGCAACTGCGGAGCGAGAGGTTCTTGGTTCAAATATTCCCTAGAGTGAAAAGTTTACTTTCTTTATTTTTGCAAAGTTGTGATCTGTCCGTTCGTTCATTGACGTCTCTGTTCAGTGTAATAAGTTTAGTGTCTGTGTTTCGCGGCCGGACCGCAAAACCGTGCGATTAGTAGCCGAAAGGACGTGCCTGTCCAATGGAAACCGAAAACATTTGATCGCAAGGTCAACCGATTCCTCCACAGGAAAACACGACTGATATATTCTATACGACACTGGTGATGGCATGTGCGTCACATGACAGGAATATGTTGTTGACCCACCTAACTTGTACACTTGGTGAATGGGTAAAAAGATTCTTCTACCTTGCCCTATTTAGTTTTTCTTGTGGATGTGATAATCACTCTCAAAAAAGTGTGAAAACATAATAGTTTGTCACATAAACTGCAACAAATGAATGCAACAGTTTCACAGTCGCACAGTATTGTCTGTGCTCTGTCAAAATATGTTTTTAACATTTTCAAATTTTTCCGTGTGTAGACCGTTAAATCCTGCATATGTCCAAGCAAATCTGAACATGTCCTGGAATTTTGGAGAGCGAAGTTGATTATATGTGAGTGCCTGAACTTTGATAATTGTCTGAAAATAAAAAATTAAAATTTTCTCCCGAGGGAAGACTTGAACTAAGGACCTACCGTTCCGCACCTGCACACGCTAACCACGGGACCACGGCGCTCGTGAGTTTACAATAACCTGTATGTTGCCTATCTTACACATGGACTACTCAGTTTGTATATTTTGCTTATTTTTTCATAGTTCCACACAACTTCTTCCTGTTTTCTCGATTGATCTGTGTTCAGTTTTTCAAGGCCTATCCACTGTACCAACTTATAACTAATTCTGAGGGGGTTGCGATGGGGAGGTTCCCTTGTAAGACAGTTTATTAACTGTCTGTAGGATCAGCTTGTACATCTAGAAACAAGATCAATTATAAGTATGTAATGACATAATCGGTACTCTCTGTCCAAAGCTAACAAAAATTTACACTTTAAATATTTGAACTGTATAGTCACCTCGTCGGCTTCTGAAGGACTATTTTCAAAAACAGGATATGCTCCGCGTCAACAATTCAATATACTGAAGGGGAACTCCCTCTAAGAACTTTATTTTACAGTCAGTAGAGAAAAAGTGAGGGAGTATGAAAAGTTAATCATTGATGTATTTATTTGTGATATAGCAGTGCGTGTGTTATTCCGAATTATGATCCAAAGCTGCCACTTCGGCGGCTACAACCGTTATGAAATACATGAAATGTATTCGCAGTTGCGAATATGGACAACCATCAGCTGTGTAATGGAATGACGACACTGAAAAACTGTGCTGGACTGTGACTCGCATCCGGATACCCCGTTAATCGTGAGCAGCTCCGAAGGAACTTTGCAGGAATTTTGAATCGTAATTCTGAATTACACAGGCACTTCAATATCATATTTGTCCACTAACACCAGGCAAGTGACTTTCAAGTAACACATATCCCCTGTACAGGAATATACATAATGGATTTACGAGTCCAGATTGTAGACACATGCCGGCCGGTGTGGCCGAGCGGTTCTAGGCGCTACAGTCTGGAACCGAGCGACCGCTACGGTCGCAGGTTCGAATCCTGCCTCGGGCATGGATGTGTGTGATGTCCTTAGGTTAGTTAGGTTTAAGTAGTTCTAAGTTCTAGGCGACTGATGACCTCAGAAGTTAAGTCCCATAGTGCTCAGAGCCATTTGAACCATTTTGTAGACACATAGCTGGCAAATTATTGAAGTTGGGTCTGGCCGCGAGTCGTGCTCGGGTAGCCGAAAAGTAAGGCGACTGCTCGCGAAAAGTGGGATATCCAGGTTCGAGTCCTGGTCTCGCCCAAATTTTCATTGTCGTCATTCCGTTATACAGCATATTTGCAACTACGAATACATTTCTTGCTGTATTTGAAGATTACGAACCGAGTATCCAGCATTGCCCAAGCATGTAATGAGGACTGTTGACCTCAGATGTTAAGTCCCATAGTACTCAGAGCCATTTGAGAGCATGTAATTATTCCAATCTTCTATTAGTCTATCTACTGCTTTTTCGTCTCTCCGTCCATTTACTCCTGCCCTCTCCTATCTGTCCACCTCCTCCACCATCTCTGTTCACCTCCACTGCTGCTCTCAACCCCCCCCCCCCCCCCAAATTACAGTCCGTCAGCTCCTACCCCTTTGTCCATTTCTTCCTGTCCCTTCCGTGGCCCATCTACCACACCCCATCAGTCCGTCTGCTCCTTCTCCCTCTATTTTTCAATCTCTTCCTTCCCACCTGTCTATCCACTTCTCTCCCTCTCTCTGTCGATCTCCTCCCCCCCCCCCATCCGTCCATCTGCTCCACTCCCTCTCTCTGCCCATCTTCTTCACTCCATCTGCTCGGCCCCTCTCTGACCATCTCCTCCTGCCCCTCTCTCTGCCGATCTTCTCCTCCCCTCTCTGTCTGTCCAACTGCTTCCCATACCCCTGTCCATCTGGTCCTCTCCCTCTGTCTGTCCATTCCCTCTTCCCAACTCCCTTTGCTCATTTCCTCCTTACCCCTTTGTCCATCTCCCCCTCTTCCCTTTCTCTGTCCATCTACTCCTTCCCCTCTCTCTGACTCCTCCTTCTGCCTCTTTCTATTCATGCCTCCCTCCCCACACCCACTTGTCCGCAGCTCGTGGTCGTGCGGTAGCGTTCTCGCTTCCCACGCCCGGGTTCCCGGGTTCGATTCCCGGCGGGGTCAGGGATTTTCTCTGTCTCGTGATGACTGGGTGTGGTGCGCTGTCCTTAGGTTAGTTAGGTTTAAGTAGTTATAAGTTCTAGGGGACTGATGACCATAGATGTTAAGTCCCTTAGTGCTCAGAGCCATTTGAACCATTTGAACCCCACAACCTCTGCTCATCTCCTCCTCATTCTTTCACCTCTTTTCTTTCTCTGTCCATTTCCTCTCCTTGATGTTCTCTGTTAATCTCCTTTTTCCTTTATCTGTCAATTTCCCCCTCCCCTGTCCTCTGTCCATCTTCTCTTTTCACTTGTCTGTCTGTCCATCTCCTCCTCTCCCCTTCTCCAAGTTATCTCCCCAAACTTTTTTCCAGATAGTAAGTAACATGTGTAGCAAATTTGGTTGAAATCGATCCAGTGGTGTTGGACTTTTTTACCCGTGACTTTGCCCGCATATATTTCACATATATGTTTAAAATATTTTACAAACATTTTTACACATATTTTACCTGTATCTGTATCGAAATTCGCACTGCAGTTTCTTTTTCACGCAGCTCAATGTTTATGACGTCATATCTCTATGATTTTGCTGGTACATTCACAGGTACATGTGAATCGGCCTGAAAAATATTTCACTAACGAAGTTAGTACTAAAGAAGTAATAAATTAACTGATACCGCAGTTTTACTGTTTAAACAGCGAAAATTTAGTAAGCGATAAGCGTTTTTCCTTTCATCATTTTGTGGCGGTTGTCAGCGGTAGAAAGTTTCATAAAAGTTTTAAATCAAGAGTAAAGTTTGTTGGAAGTCACTAAGTGCTCTCATATTCAAATACTGGATGAAAATAGTGTGGCTATTTGCTCGTCGTGAGCTACGCTTCTTTTTCACTCCCATCTCTATCCCATTCATAGACAAGTAGTTTTTACCCGCACAACGATTGTTTGCAGACTGTAAGTGATACGTGTACCACGTTTGTTTGATATAGGTCAGGTAGTTTAGTAGGTGATGTGGAACATATATGTATACACATACATATGTACATACGCAATTCTATTTTTATAATACATACGGATTACATAGGATATTAGATGTATTTACATGTTCCATTTGTCATCCTATGAATTCTTCATTTAAAATCTACACTAAAAACATCAAGTTTTGGGGTAACTATTATTGGCCATCGCTGATTAGACCTCGATAGTGAAATAGAAATCAGCGTCGATGATTTGTAACATCCCTACTTAAGCTGTACTGGATCATTCCTCTTGCCTCGTACCCACAGGCACTGTGGAGCCACTTCAAGTTCCAGTCTACAAACAAATGGCGATACGCAGCGCGCGAGACTTACAGGATTGGTTGGGCAAAAATATGGAAACACCAACAGGATGCCGTGGGTAATACGAACTAGGAAACCCATTGGCATTCAAAATAGATCCATTCGCCTTGGAACGGATAAATACAGGTCCTGTATGGTCTTCATTGAGATCTTTTTCCCTGCAAAAAAGTGGGAAGTTAGGGTAAATATGATGGAGGTGGATAGCCAACACGTCCCCTTCTGTCCAAAGAAGACCACAAAGGCTCAAAAATATTAAGATGTGGTGACTGTGGTGGTCATGGGAGATGCGATAGTTCATCCTCGTTCTCACAAAACCAATCCTGAAGAATGCGAGCTGTGTGAACAGGGTCCTGTCGTCTTGGATCACAGCGTCTCCATCGTGGAACCGACATTATACAGGGTGAAAAGTATTTAAACCGACAAACTCTGGGAGGTTGTAGGGGACATCAAAATAAATATTTTTCCCTAATGTCATTTTTTCCTATGGGGATTATTTAAACCAGTGGAGGCCGTATTACGCTCTGCAGCTGTTAGAGGCCGTATTACGGTCTTTAGTTGTTAGAGGGCGTATTACGCTCTTCAGTTGTAGGTAACTGCTGTCCATCAGTGTAGTAGTGCATTGTCTCTCTTTACTAATGGAGCGATACACCTGAAGTGAGAACACTGATATGGTTGGTGCGTACTACGTAGCGCACCGTAACGGACGAGCTGCACAGCGGGTTTATCAACAACAATATCCTAATCGCCGTATCCCGCATCATACGACCTTTGCTGCTGTGTACCAACATCTGCGTGAGACTGGGTCATTTAGCAAATTACCTAGACAGGGACGCCGTCACACTTTAAGAACGCTGCAATTTGAGGAAGCTGTCTTGCAGCATGTGGAGAAGGATCCTTCAATCAGCACTCGTGCAATTGCACGTAACATGGGGACGAATCAGACGAATGTAAGAACAGTCCTTCGAGAGCAATTGTAACGTCCATTTCCACAACCTGGAACCAGTTGATTATCCACCCAGAGCACAGTTTTCGCAGTGGTACATGGAACAGTGTGAAATGCACCCTACATTTCCATCCTCTGTGTTGTTTACCGATGAATCAACGTTCGGGCGTGATGCAGTCTTCAACATGCACAATTCGCATGTTTGGAGTGAGGATAACCCACATTCCACAGTTACTAGCGCTCATCAAATACGGTTATTCGTTAATGTGTGGGTCAGTATTGTTGGGGACTGTTTAATTGGACCGTATCTGCTACCTAGGCCATTAAATGACAGGCACTATTACGATTTTCTCGCCAGAGCATTGCCAGAATTGCTGGAAGACTTCCCGCTCCATACAAGACAACGCCTGTGGTTTCAGCATGACGGGGCGCCGGCACATTTCTGTCGTCGTGTGCGTCCATTCCTGGACCGACGGTTCCCAGAAACGTGGATTGGCAGAGGTGGTTCTGTACCATGGCCTGCTAGATCCCCAGATATGTCCCCTCTGGACTTTTTTGTGTGGGGAGAGATGCGCAACCTTGTTTACGCAACTCCTGTTGCATTAGAAGAGGATCTGGTTGCCCGGATAGTAGCAGCAGCAGGAAGAATTCAGGATACTTCTGGGGTTTTTGCCCGTGTCAGACAGAACATGATCCGACGGTGTAACCTTTGTTTCCTTGTCAATGGAGGCATTTTTGAAAATCTACTGTAATTGAAATTGGGTTGTGTTAATGTGTTGTCTCTTGGTCATAAAAAATGGAAAAGTATTTGTTGGTTTAATTAATTTGCCGCAAGAGAAATCTTCCTCTACCGGTTTAAATACTCCTCACAGGAAAAAATGACATTAGGGAATAATATTTGTTTTGATGTCTCCTACAATCTCCCAGAGTTTGTCGGTTTAAATACTTTTCACCCTGTATAATGGAATCGACCTTATCACTCAAAATGGTCGCATAATCGTTGGCAGTAAAGTGACCTTGCAGGGAAATCATGGAGCACATGGGATACCACGATGTGAATGCCCACATGATTCCCGGACCTCCGCCATGATTCACTCTTGGGAGGCCGCGCAGGATTAGCCGAGCGGTCTTTGGCGCTGCAGTCGTGGACTGTGCGGCTGGTCCCGGCGGAGGTTCGAGTCCTCCCTCGGGCAGGGGCGTGTGTGTTTGTGCTTAGGATAATTTAGGTTAAGTAGTGTGTAAGCTTAGGGACTGATGACGTTAGCAGTTATGTCCCATAAGATTTCACACACATTTGAACTCTTGGGACGTAAACTCCGCCGTAAGTTGGAAACAGTGTGAACCAAGACTCATCCGACCGAACGACATTTTCCATTCCATAGTTCCATGTCCCAGGTTTTATGGTTTCAGCACTAAGTTTTCCTGTTACGGACATTTGAGTCACTGGTTGAGTGGTTTTGGAATTCCAGCTTGCCCTGCAATTTCCTGCTTGTGGAGCTGCCTTCGTGTTACTTTGGTGTTGACAGGGTTCGCGAGTGCGACATTCAGTTCCGTACCGACGTTTTCAGTTGTTTTCCTCTTATTTATGTCACAGTCCTCTTCAGTGAGCGACTGTAACGATCTTAACGGATGTTTTTCCGTTTTCCCTACGTGCCGTATATATCTTCGATGCGATGCTTCCTGAAACACCAATCCCTCCGTATTCCTTGGTTACGGAAGCACCCACCGTACGAACACCAACAATTTGACCATGCTGGAATTTGCTTAGCCCCGGCATAATGCATTCACATCGATACAGAACAATCTTGTGACCACGACTGACACTTGCAACGTGTAGAGCATATTCCACAAGTGCCATTCGCGGTCGGATACAATAGCGCAGCCCTCAGGTTTGGCTAGCAC